>NW_004444030.1:10310562-10382821 GCF_000243295.1 Trichechus manatus latirostris
ATCTACTTGAGCTAAGAAGCACACTCTTCACGAGTATCATTTTATGTCCCATAGTCCAGTCTAATCTTTGTCTGAAGAGTTGGCCTCGGGAATCGTTTTAGTTTTGGGCTAACAGAGAGTCCGGGGCCATGTCTTCCAGGTCCCTCCAGTCTCAATCAAATCATTAAGTCTGGTCTTTTTACTAGAATTTGAGTTCTGCACCTTATTTTCTCCTGCTTTGTCAGGGACTCTCTGTTGTGTTCCCTGTAAGGGTGGTCATTGTGGTAGCTGGGCACCATCTAGTTCTTCTGGTCTCAGGCTGATGAAGTCTCTGGTTTATGTGGTGCTTTCTCTCTCTTGGGCTAATACTTCTCTTGTGTCCATGGTGTTCTTTATTCTCCTTTACTCCAGGTGGGCTGGGATCGACTGAAGCATCTTAGATGGCTGCTTACTAGCTTTTAAGACCCCAGATGCCACTCACCAAAGTGGGATGCAGAACATTTTCTGAAAAAACTTTGTTATGCCAGTTGACTTAGATGTCCCCTGAAACCATGGTCCCCAGACCCCTGCCCCTGCTACTCTGTCCCTTGAAGTGTTTGGTGGTATTCAGGAAACTTCTTAGCTTTGATTTAGTCCAGTTGTGCTGACTTCCCCTGTAGTGTGTGCTGTTGTTCCCTTCACCTAATTCTTGTCTACTTTCTAGTTAGTGAATACCCCTCCCCCTCCCTCCCCACCCTTGTAACCATCAAAGGATGTTTTCTTCTGTGTTTAAACCTTTTCTTGAGTTCTTATAATAGTGGTCTTATACAATATTTGTCCTTTTTCAACTGACTAATTCACTCAGCATAATACCTTCCAGATTCCTCCATGTTATGTTTCATGGATTCATCGTTGTTCTTTATCGTTGTATAGTATTCCATTGTGTGAATATACCATAATTTGTTTATCCATTCATCTGCTGATGGGCTCCTAGGTTGTTTCCATCTTTCTGCTATTGTGAACAGTGCTGCAATGAACATGGGTGTACATATATCTATTTGTGTGACGGCTCTTATTTCTCTAGGATATATTCCAAGGAAACTTTGGCTCCTGTTTTATCCTCACAGTGCCCAGATCACACAATTTGAAGGAAGTTGTTCTAGAAGGTGCACATACTTAAGAGTCAAGACACCTGAGTTCTAATCCAATCCTGACACTGCCCTTCCCAGAGTCACAGAGCCTTTTCCACCATCATTTTTCTCATCTGTAAATATGGAAATACTTAAAAGGTTACAAAAGGTAAAGATCTAGAGGTGATTTGATTCATCCCTCTGCCTCCAGATGTGTCTCCATCTAATCTGGAAAGGCTTCCAGAGATAGAAATCCAACAACCTTACCAATGCACTTGACTCAGGGTTTAACCATCCTGGAGTTAAGCATGTCTTCCTCCCGTCTGTCCATCTTGATTGCAGTTTAAGCAGAATCTCTATTTTCTTAACTGTGTAGTAGGGAGAGCTCCAGTACTTCTCCTTCCACAGAGTCTGGATATTTAAGTGGGGAGGTTAGTGAAGGCAGGATGTGGAACTCTCCAGAGAAATAGTACTCCAGCAAGATCCCCAGGGAAACTGTAAACACGTACACGAGTCAGGGGCACATCTTGGATCTACTGGATCTGAGTCTCTGGGGGTTGGGTCCATTCCTGCATCTGTGTTTTATAAAAGTTCTACTGTTGATTCTGAAGCTCCAGCAGGGTTAGAGATGGGTGGGGGCCTATACCCTTCCCTCCTCCCCTGACCCCCATAGTCAGGGGCTAGGAAAGCCTTTGGGGGTCTCAGCTTCTTCTTTTGCTGGGCTCTGGAGGCAGGATTTATAGACAAGGCCATTGGTAGCATCACCTCAGGACCATAGCAGTGGCTGGGCACCAGAGCCTTGGCACATGCCCAGGGCAGCAGGGATGGTCCTGCACCAAGACCATCTCAGTTAGTCTTGGTTCTTTTGAGCAAAACCAGTAAACTGTATATAGATAGACAGAAATTTACTTCAAGGAAATGGCTTACACAATTGTAGGGGCTGGCAAGTCCTAAATCAGTGGATCAGGTGGCAGGCTGAAGGCTTGTGCTGGTTCACGTGGCTACAGGGACTGGGGAATCCAAAACCTGTAGGTCAGGAAGCAGGCTGAAGGCTTTTCTCATTCTAAGAACCAGAGGTTAAGCGCTAAGAAGAGTGCGGGATCAAAACAGAAAGAGCTTTGCCAGAAAATCCATTTATATACTGGAGGCAGGCCACACCCCCAAGGAAACTCCCTTTTCAAGTGATTGGCTGCTCACATCAGATCACAAAATGGAAGATGATTACATAGTATTTGCCAAACCACTGAGAATCAGAGCCTAGCCAAGTTGACACATAGCATTAACCATCACAAGGGGTTTGAGCGTGAGGCTAGACCCTTTCCTCCCCGGAAGACCATGGTGATCCTATACCCTGCTGGTGCTGGGTGAAGGAACTGTCACCCACCTTGTCTGGCAAGGGGCTGATGCCGAATGGATATTTGTCTCATTCAAGTTCCTGAGTGTGCACAAGCTGGCTGCCAAGATCAGAAAAGTTCCCTGCCTTCAAGAAGCTTAACATCTATAGTAATGCCCCAGCCTTCAAGCCTCAACTCCACTGTGTGTACAGAACTTCCCAATGTCAAACTTAGGAGGCCTCTCTCCTATAAACCCTATTGCTTGGACTCCCAAGTCTATCCAAGGTCCTGTATCCACTCCCACCCTCCAGATGAGGCTGAATATACACTGGTCCAAGCAGGAAATGGGCTTTGTCCTGAGCTCTTCAGGGAGGAGTCCTGGGGCCACACATAGTCCCCCTTGCAGGGTCTCACATCTTAGGCCAGGACCCTCTTCCATATCTGACTCTGCCACCCACCTGGTCTCATAACCTTCCTGACTCCCTTCTGGTATTTGGACTCAGCTCTTCTGTACATTTTTGGTTTTGCTGGCTTTGCTGGTCAGAGCTTCTTCCATCATCTTCTTGACTTCTGTGAAGATTCCTTATTTCCAATATCACCACCCATCTGTCAGTTTGTCATACTGTGGTGGCTTGCATGTTGCTATGATGCTGGAAGCTCTGCCACCAGTATTTCAGATACCATCAGGGTCACCCATGGTGGACAGATTCAGGGGAGCTTCCATACTAAGATGGACTAGGAAGAAAGGTCTGGTGATCTACTTCTGAAAATAAGTCCATGAAAACTCCATGGATCACAACAGAATACTGTCCTATATAGAGCCGGAAGATGAACCCATTAGGTTGGAAGGCACTCAAAATACACAGTGGCCACAACAATGGGCTAGAGAATACCAATAATCATGAAGATGGTGCAAGATTGGGCAACGTTTCTGTTCTATTATTATGGGTCACCACGAGTCTGAGCCAACTTGGCAGCAACTAACAACAACTCCTGCCTCTCACCCTGCGCTGCTTAAGTCCCCCAGCCTTGGCCTCATCGGGCAGGCACTTGCCACTCTCTGAATGTATAAGGGTCTAGGACAGGGAGCAACAGATGAGGTTTCCTGCCTCTTTCAGGGTGCTCTTTTGGAAAGGAAGTTTCTGAGCTCTGCAATCGGTAGCCTAGGGCATCACTGTGGATGCAAGGGGCCTGGACCTGCACCTCCTCAGGACAGCCACGGCCTTGAAGAGTTCCCTCCCCTGACACCTGGCTCAGCTGCTCCCAAGGAGACTCTGTCACAGCTGACCGTTCCCCTCCATTTTCACCAGGGCTGGAGGTTGAACCAGGCTTGCTGCCAGCTCCAAAGAGAAGGTGGGGGGAAACACCTTCCTCCCTGGCTCCTCTCCCCTTGCTGCAGTGTGCTCCTCTCGCCCAGGGAACCTTCCAGACACCGCTGAAAGTTCAGTGGCAGCTGTTCGGCATTTACATTTTACACAGCGCAAGGTTATTTGACTGCCACGGTTTGATCTTCTCTAGTTAATAACCTTGACTTATGGAATAATAGCAGCAATGGCTCAGTTCCTTTCCCTACCCGGGATTCCTGCTGCTGGGAGTGGTGGGTGAGTAGGGATCCCTCTCTCCAAGACCCTCTGTATTGTTGTCCTGTAGAGAAGGGGACCGTGCAGACTTAGAGATGTCCGGCAGGCTATGACTATGATTAGGTCTTTCTCAGCACCCCCCCCCCACTTCCTCTCTTCTGTGGTCCCCACCTTTGGGGACCACATCCTTCCTGACTCTTGTTGTCCTCCCTAGGCCAGAGCCACATGTAGAACAGGCTGCAACCTTGATCCCTCTCCTCTTCCGGAGTACTTCCTGGCAAGGGTTAACTGTGTGTATAAAATTGATTGCGATTTTAGTAATTCGGTATAATCACAGTCTACCAGCAGGTTGCTGTTCCAGCAGGAGGGTTGGGAATTATTTTCTGGAGTTTGCAATATAGAACTTAAATTAAGCCTCAGAAGTCAGGGGCGCTCTGCAGCATCCCTAATGTGGTGCTAAATTCTCAGCAGCACAGTCTCTGTATTAAAGGCTTTGCTGGCAATTAGGTTCATTAACTATCACAATACCTTATTTATTACTCGTCATGCCATATGGTTTCCCAGCTAAAGAATGGCGCCCGTTCTCCTACAGACCATTTGGCATCATAAAAATGTTAACAAATAATATTATGGCTCTCGGGGGCACAAGGCCTCACTGGGTTCTGGGTCTGTGCGGTGGGAGAGAATATGAAAACATTTTTCTTCTACGGCAAAATAAAAAATTCCTCAAGACAGAAGTACTGAAAGAATATAGCACTTGCATAACATAAATGGGAGTTTTATTTACCCTCGTAATGGGTATGTCAATATTTGCATCAGCTGGGACTTTCACTCATCTTCCTCTCCGCTCTCTCTTGGGGTTATTTTCACTTTCATGTTTTCCCTCTTACTTCTGTACTTCTATGGCAGGAGGCCAACTACAGTCAGCACCACACCACGGCCTAAGGGCTGAGCAGCTGATGGAGGGCTACACTCGGGATTCTCCCAGGGTTCACCGGCTCTGGTCCACTGCGGCTCAGCCCCAGCCCTCGCTGTCTGCTCTGCGCAAACCCCACCTCAGGGCTTCGCTTCTGTCTTCAGCTCCTGTTTTCAGCACAGACTAGGAAGGGATGCGGGGCCAGAGTCGTGCTGTGATGAGCAGACATGTTCTGCTGCCGACGCTGTGCCAATCCTCCTGCTGCAGAGGTGGGCGTGGGGGAGGCCAGAGCGTGGTGAACCTCAGGAGGACGGAAGGTGCACCTCAAAGGGTCAGTTTGAAAAAGCCATCTCAACAGAACAAAGTATCTCTCTGGCCCTTATTCCAGGCTGTGGAGAGCAAGGCATACGCTTCAGGCTACAAGGAAAAATTAAATTGAGGAGGAACCCTGTGTTAATTCTTCAGCCCACAATAAGCAGGTCTCCACGTGGGACAGGCTCCTCATATCCTGGCCGTAGCGTCCCCTGATATGGAGGGTCTTCTTGGGCAGGATTTTAAGGCCACTTCCAGAAAGTACTTGGTGATTTTCCTTCTCCCAAATGATTCCTCAGCCCTGGATGGAGACTTTTCTTGGGAAGCAATATAACGTAACAGGTAAAATTATAAGCACTGGATCAAGACTCTCTAGTTTCGAATCCTAGCATTGCCACTTACTAGCTATATAAACTTTTTATGGCTTAGTGTCCTCATCTGTAAAATGGGGATAATAATAGTATCTACCTCCATAAGGCTGTTCTAAGGACTAAATGAGTTGGTATCTCTAAGGGCCTAGGCCAGTAGCTGTCACATAGTAAGTGCTATGCAGGGACTAGCAGTTATCAGGGAAGGTTCTATTAGGCTATCCCTTTTCCTTTTATCGCTTTGATGCACTTGGGAGTATGGCCACATCGCATCATCTCCAAGTCCTGATTCTAACCCTGAGATCGAGGCATGTGGGCAGGGGCAGTGCCAGGATGACCCCAGGACATTTGCCCCCATTCACACACCATTTCCTCCACTGTTTCAAGGGTCACCGGGGCTCACATCTGCAATAACATCCTGTACAAACTCTACCCCTTCCCCAAACGTGGTGAGCTGCGGCTGATGGAGACTTGGCTGGAATCACTGACTCAGATTGTCGGGGGGACAGGACCTTACAGATAACCAGAGAAGTGGGGACTCAACCACAGTCACACAGCTGGGCAACAGCAGTAGAAAGTCCCTAGTCTAACTCCCCATCCCCCACCTCCACTCAACAGACCAGGGAGTAGTCAGTAGAGGAGAACTCAAAGTTAAACGAATTCCATTAAGTGTAAATTACATGCAAAACATAGAAAGGATGGGCCCCATTGTTGGAATTACTGGATGAGGCTTTGAGATGAGCGAATTGCAGCCTGGGAGTGCAAGAGAGGCGCCCCTTGTGCCCAGTCTTTTCGGACTAGTGTCCAGAAAAAGATCAGGCTAATCAGGGCAAGGGCAGCATCAAAGGGAAGTCTGTTCCTGCTTCCAAGAGCCTGTGTTACAATGGGAGGTATGGACAACTGACTGCCCACCCTGTGGGCCAGCTTGTTCCTCAGGAATCTCTCTCTCTGTTCAAAGGTACTTGGCTTCCCTTCCTGCTCGTTTTCTCATACTGGTGCAGCTGACTAGTTTGTTTCCCTTTGGTTCTCAGGAGAATGGTCCAGCTGGGGAAATTCTCCTGGGAGGAAGGATGCAGGGCTCCTGGGAGGGATTATGCTATGATAATATGCAGAGACTTGTATGTGTATGTATGTGTGTTTACATGTGTGTATATGTATGTGAGGAACCCTGGTGGTGGAATGGTTAAAGCGCTTGGCTGCTAACTGAAAGGTCAGCAGTTTGAACCTGCCAGCCACTCTGCAGGAGAAGGGTGTGGCAGTTTGCTTCCATACAGATTTATAGCCTAGGAAACCCTATGGGGCACTTCTACTCTGTCCCACAGGGTCGCTATGAGTTGGAATCAACTTGACGGCAGTGGGTTTGGGATTTTCTTTTTTTTTTTTAATATGTATGTGTGTACATGCGCTTTTATGTGGGCGTATGTATGTATGTATGTGTGTGTGTGTGTGTGTGTGTGTTCCCACATGCACAGATACAAGCAAATATTATGCCTATGTCTGTGCATAGTCCAGTGATATATTCTTTCAGGACATGTAATCAGATTTCTAGAGCTCATGTTCTAGGGGTACCACTTATTATGTGTCCTCAGGCAAGTTTCCCAATACTCCTCTGCCCCATTTGTCCATTTGTAAATTTGGACAATAAAAGGGTCTACCTCAGAGCATTGCTATGATAATCAAATTAAATACATATAAGTACTGTGGTTGATTGTGGGTTGCTGTGATGCTGGAAGCTATGCCACTGGTATTTCAAATACCAGCAAGGTCACCAACGGTGGACAGGTTTCAGTGGAGCTTCCAGACTAAGACAGACTAGGAAGAAGGACCTGCTGGTCTACTTTTTAAAAACTGGCCAGTGCAAACCTTATGAATAGCAGTGGAATGTCGTCTGATATAGTGCCAGAAGATAAGCTCCTCAGGTTGGAAAGCACTCAAAGTACGACTAGGGAAAAGCTACCTCCTCAAAGTAGAGTTGACCTTAATGACGTGAATAGAGTAAGGCTTTCGGGATCTCCATTTGCTGATGTGGCATGACTCAAAATGAGAAGAAACAGCTGCGAACATCCACTAAGAATCTGAACGTGGAATGTACAAAGCATGAATCTAGGAAAATTGGAAGTTGTCAAAAATGAAATGGAACGCTTGAAGATTGATATCCTAGGCATTAGAGAGCTGAAATGGACTGGTATTGGCCATTTTGAATCAGATAATCATATGGTCTACTATGCCAGGAATGACAAATTGAAGAGGAATGGCGTCACATTCATTGTCAAAAAGAACATTTCAAGATCCATCCTGAAGTGCAATGCTGTCAGTGATAGAATAATATCCATATGCCTACAAGTAAGACCAGTTAAAACGACTATTATTCAAATTTACACACTAAACCATTAAGACCAAAGATGAAGAAATTGAAGATTTTTACCAACTTCTGCAGTGTAAAATTGATCAAACGTGCAATCAAGCTGCATTGATAATTACTGGTAGCTGAAATGCAAAAGTTGGAAACAAAGAAGAAGGATCAGTAGTTGGAAAATATGGCCTTGGTGATAGAAATGATATCAGAGATGGTGTAATAGAATTTTGCAAGATCAACAACTCATTCATTGCAAATACTTTTTTTCAACAACATAATGGCTACTATACACGTGGACCTCGCCACATGGAATACACAGGAATCAAATCAACTACATCTGTGGAAAGAGATGATGGAGAAGCTCAGTATCTTCAGTCAGAAAAAGGCCGGGGCCAACTGCGGAACGGACCATCAGTTGCTAATATCCAAGTTCAAGTTGAAGCTGAAGAAAACTAAAACAAGTCCACGAGAGCCAAAATACAACCTTGAATATATCCCACCTGCATTTAGAGACCGTCTCAAGAATAGATTTGACACACTGAACACTAATGACTAAAGACCAGACAAGTTGTGGAATGACATAAAGAACATCATACATGAAGAAAGCAAAAAGTCATTAAGAAGACAGGAAAGAAAGAAAAGACTAAATGGATGTCAGAAGAGACTCTGAAACTTGCTCTTAAACGCTGAGTAGCTAAAGTGAATGGAAGAAATGATGAAGTAAAAGGAGCTGAACAGAAGATTTCAAAGGGTGGCTGGAGAAGACAAAGTAAAGAATTATAATGAAATGTGCAAAGACCTGGGGTTAGAAAACCAAAAGGGAAGAACATGCTCGGCTTTTCTCAAGCTGAAAGAACTGAAGAAAAAAATTCAAACCTCAAGTTGCAATAGTAAAGGATTCTATGGGGAAAATATTGAATGACGCAGGAAGCATCAAAAGAAGATGGAAGAAATACACAGTCACTGTAAAAAAAAAAAATTGGTCATCATTCAACTATTTCAGGAAGTAGCATATGATTAAGAATTGATGGTATTGAAGGAAGAAGTCCAAGTTGCACTGAAGGCACTGGCGAAAAACAAGGCTCCAGGAATTGATGGAATACCAACTGAGATGTTTCAACAAAAAGATGCAGCGCTGGAGGTGCTCCCTTGTCTATTCCAAGAAATCTGGAAGACAGCTACCTGGCCAACTGACTGGAAGAGATCCATACTTGTACCCATTCCAAGAAAGGTGATCCAACAGAATGTGGAAATTATCGAACAATATCATTAATACCACATGTAAGGAAAAATTTTACTGAAGAAAATTCAAAATGGTTGCAGCAGTACACTGACAGGGAACTGCCAGAAATTCAAGCCAAATTCAGAAGAGGACATGGAACCAGGGGTATCATTGCTGATGTCAGACGGATCTTGGCTGAAAGCAGGGAATACCAAAAAGATGTTTAACTGTGTTTTACTGACTATGCAAAGGCATTCGACTGTGTGAATCATAACAAATTATGGATAACATTTCGAAGAATGGGAATTACAGCACACTCAGTTATGCTCAGGAGGAACCTATACATAGACCAAGAGTCAGTTGTTCAAATAGAACAAGGGGATACTGCGTGGTTTAAAATCAGGAAAGGTGTGCGTCAGGGTTGTATCCTTTCACCATAACTATTCGATCTGTATGCTGAACAAATAATCCGAGAAACTGGACTATATGAAGAAGAACCCAGCATCAAGATTGGAGGAAGACTCATTACAACCTGCATTATGCAGATGACACAACCTTGCTTGATGAAAGCAAAGAGAACTTGAAGCATTACTGATGAAGATCAAAGACCACAGACTTCAGAATGGATTACACCTCAACATAAAAGAAAACAAAAATCCTCAAAACTGGACCAATAAGCAACATCATGATAAATGGAGAAAAGATTGAAGTTGTCAAGGATTTTATTTTATGTGGGCTTCCATAATCAATGCCCATGGAAGCAGCCGTCAAGAAATCAAATGACATATTGTGTTGGGCAAATCTGCTGCAAAAGTCCTCTTTAAAGTGTTGACAAGCAAAAATGTCACCTAGGGGAGTAAGATGCGCCTGACCCATGCCATGCTATTTTCAATTGCCAATTGCCTCATATGCATGTGAAAGCGGAACAATGAATAAAGAAGACGGAAGAAGAATTGATGCATCTGAACTACGGTGTTGGCAAAGAATATTGAATGTATCACGGACTGCCAGAAGAATGAACAAATCTGTCTTGGAAGAAATACAGCCAGAATGCTGCTCCTTAGAAACGAGGATGGCGAGACTTTGTCTCACATACTTTGGACATATTATCCGGAGGGACCAGTCCCTGGAGAAAGATATCATGCTTGGTAAAGTAGAGGGTCAATGAAAAAGAGGAAGACCCTCAACAAGATGGACTGACACAGTGGCTTTGACAATGGGCTTAAATATTGCAATGATTGTGAGGATGGCTCAGGACCAGGTAGTTTTTTGCTCTGTTGTATGTAGGGTCGCTAGGAGTTGAAACCGGCACCTAACAATAATGTATAAAAAGCTTAAAACCTTGTCCTATAGTGAGCACTGAAGAAGTGCTAGATATTACCATAATCATTAATATTGTGTATGCTCATCTACCATGGGCCAGGGCCTGGGGCATGTATAATCATTACCTACATGTTATCTCGTTTAGTCTTCACGACGACCTTGCAAAGCAGATACTCTCTTGTCCATTTTATAGATGGGGAGACTAAGGCTCAGAGTGGAGGTGAGTTAGTTAATGGCAGCACAGGCATTTGAACCCAAATCCTTAGATGCTAAGTCTGGTGCACATCCTAATGCAGGGCATTGCTTCCTGGAAGGCGGAGCATAGGGAATGCAGGGCTCTCCTTCCCCTGGGACCTCCCTAAGGGCCGAGGCACCACCACAGACTGTCTCAGTCTGGAGGGCCACGCTGAGCACTCTGGTAGCCCCTCTCCTCTCCCTCTGCAAGTCTGGCAAGGGGAGGGTCAGGCGGGTCAGACCTGGAGTAGATCTTACCAGGATTTTGCCCTCCAGCCCAGCCTAGGAGGAGGAAGGGCAGTTTGGGATGGGTAGAGCAATCAGAAGTAATTTTAACAAAAGCTAGGACCACAAGGAAGAGAAACGAATCGAAGTAGAGGATCAGGAAGGAAATTGTTTTCAGAAACATTAGACACAGACCGGAGAGAAGAAGTGGGTAATTTTAATCCCATGCAGCTGCTGGAAATTAATTTAATTGTGCTGGCACTGGTTCTTCTCCCTTCCAACCCATTTCATCAAAGGCCTGATGGAGTACTGAGGCTGAAGAAGACTGCCCAGCCATGCCAGCAGCCTGGGACACTGCAGCCCCCTGCTGCACGTAGTTTCTATGGCTGTTACCAGAGCGGAGGGGGTGAGCTGACATTGTTTCAATCTATCCATTTGTCCCCTGGAGAGAGGACTGAGGTGAGGCAGCAGGAAGAACTTCCCAATAGCAGAGTGTGAACGCTGGGGAACAGGTGATGGAGGCTATAAACCATTTTCTCTGACTCTTAAGGATACAAAAGATACTGCTCTCGTGTGGGAGGACCCTTTGCTTGTTAGTCTGTGCCAAGAGAATGAGTTCCATCCAAGCTTGCCCACCTCCACACGGCCACGCACTCAGACACAGGGACACATACCCATGGTCAGACACCAGCATCATGATATACTGTCAGACAGGCACAAAAGCCCACCCTGGTGTTCAGACACTCACTGCAGGGACTTGTGGACAGACATGACATACTCCACCACGTTCAGACACTGATAGCACAGGCACCCACTCTCACACCTCCACATTAGAGGCAAACAGATGCATGGAGATCCTGATTTGATCGGGCCTGGACAACGGTCTTTGTCAAAGCTCCCAAGTGGTGCTAATATACAAGCCAGGGTTCAAACGCTCACTGCCCACTTTGACCCAGAGTCCTGTTCAGTTCCACCTTGTGACCACTAGAGGTCAGCAGGGCTTGGAGGAAGTGGCAGTAGGTGGACCAGGCAGAGCCCTGCCCAGCTCCAGGCATGCAGGACCTTGGAGCCTTCTCCCCATTCTGGCCTCCAGCAGATGGAGATCAGGAGCCGACTGGGCCGTGGGCCTAGAGGGAATACCACAAGGGGCCCGGGACAGGCTACTGGCCGGATCAAGGCCTGTGAGCCAGAGAAAATTAACTTCACTTACAAGATTTAAAAAAATCATTCCCAATTAAAACTTCACCATCAGGCCTCCTGGAGGGAGTGCCTTGCTGCACTAGCTTTTCTGACCTGGTCACCGCCTGTTGCTGTGCACAGGTGGGCGGACACTTACATGTACAGGCCGCCGTGCCCGGCACACCCGGGCTTCTATAAATATAAAAGAGAAATATTTTGCCTTTTCTGTAGGAGGAGCCAGCATTTGGATTCCAAGGGTTGTTTATTTTGACTCACTGCTGTTTTTGCTGGAGAAGAGTAAAGCAGAAAGTTCTTTACTTTGGCTAAGACTGAGCCAAATTTCAGATGAGCAAATAGAGGTAGATCAGTGGTTCAACCTTCTTTCATCATCTCCAGGAAGCATAGCAGCAAAGGTCGAGAGAAAGGAGGCTTCCCCCACATTTCAGCTTAAAAGACAGGAAAGTGAGGCTAATCTACCACTGAAAATACCCATAACCTCTCGCCCCTACTCCCCTTATCTCTTTCGCCCTTCCCAGTCAGACTCCTCCATGTGTCCTTGGCATATGGCACATACGCTCTTAGTGCTGCCCTTAATGCCTTATTGTAATTCCTCTTTACAGAGTCTACCTTTCCTCCTAAACTACTAGGATGCTTGATGACTGAATGTGTTCCTTACCCACGTCTGCCAACTGCCTGGCACATAATAGGTACACAATAAACATTTGTCAAACCAAAATTCTTGTTACCAACCTCGTTTTGAATCAAGCAGTTTGCCTTCAACCACTTACCAAAAGGTTGGTGGTTTGAACTTACCCAGCAGTGCCTCGAAAGAAAGTCCTGGCAATCTGCTTCTGTAAAGATTACAGCCCAGAAAACCCTACAGAGCTTAGTTCTATTCTGTAACACATGGGGTAGCCATGAGTCAGGATCAACTCGATGGCAATGGGTTTTGCATAGTATTTAAAATCAACCGACAGACAAATTTTTCTAGCCACTTCTCAGTTTAGCTCCTGTTATGGATTGAATTGTGTCTCCCCACAAAGTATATGTTGTAAATCCTAACCTGTATACCTTTGGGGTGGCACAGTGGTTAAGAGCTCAGTGGCTAATCAAAAGGTCAGCAGTTTGAATCCACCAGCTGCTCCTTGGAAATCCTATGGGACAGTTCTACTCTGTCCTATAGGGTCGCTGTGAGTCAGAATCGACTTGATGGCAATGGGTTTTGTTTTTGGTTAATGATAGATAGGTAGATCAGGGAAAGACAGATGCCACGTGGAGATCCCCAAGGAATGCTGAGAAAAATGACAGAAAAGCGGAGACAAGGATTTTCTGTCCCCAAAGTGGACAGAGAGCCTTCCCCTAGAGCTGGTGCCCTGAATACAGACGTCTAGCCTCCAAAACTGTGAGAAAATAAATATCTGTTCACCAAAGCCACCCACTTGTGGTATTTCTGTTATAGCAGCACTAAGAAACTAAGCCCCAAAGATCCCTCATTCTTACTTCTCAAACGTTTGGGGGAAATTTGTTAAAAATGCAAGTTCCTGAGTCCAACACTCAGAGATAATGATTTTGGTAGGCTTAGGGTGGGGTTCAAAAATTTGCATTTTTGAGAAGTGCCTCAGGTGATTCCAAAATTATCAGGGAAAATGAGCTCTATCCTCAAAACTTCTGGCTGGACTCTTTACCCCAGCCTTGCCTTCAGCCCTGGTCCATGGGAGATAGTTCTGGTAGTTTCTGATGCTCTCACATTGGCCTCTGTGCTTTCCTCCTTCTAGTAGCATGAGCTGTGAATTGCTCTCATTTCCTCCAGCAGGGAGGACGTCAGGATCCTCTTCTGCTCCACCTGGTTGGGTTCATTCATACCAGCTTGACATCTCTGTTTTCTCCTCTCCTCTCCTCACTCCTGTTTTATGCTGCCCCCTACCTCGGTTCCCCTTAGCAATCCCAGCAGCTGGGGCAGGGCAAAGCTTCCTCAGGGTAATCCCGGGCCACACTCCACCTGGGACAATTGTGGGGCATTCTGAAACTTGACTTGGGGATTGAACTTGGGACCCTCTGGCTCTCAGCCTGTCCCTTAATGGAGCAAATGAAATGAAGGGCAGCCAGAGGAGAGAAGGATCTGAGGACCTAGAGTTTAACCTCCATGAGTTACCCAGAAGCCTGGTCCCCACCTGCCCACTGCCTAGACTTCCAGCTAAACCCCTTCATAAACTCTGCAAAGACACATGGATTATGACAAGTTCTACAGCCCATTCTCCTTTCCCACAAGGACACTGTCAAAAGGCTGCCCTGTAGGGGCCCAACTAGAGTAAGAAAACAAAATAAAACGAAACAAAAATCCCCGTAATACAAATAGCTACAATTATTGAGCATTTACTCCATGCCAGACATCAGGCTAGACACCTTCAAATATATTATGTGAAGACTTGCACCAATGCTGAAAGTAGGTGCACATATATATTGTTGTTGCTAGGTGCTGTCAAGTCGATTCTGCTCATAGTGACCCCATGTGACAGAGTAGAACTGTCCCATAGGGCTTTCTGACTGTGATCTTTATGGAAGCAGATTGCCAGGTCTTTTCTCCCACAGAGCCGCTGAGTAGGTTCAAACAGCCAACCTTTCTATTAGCAGCCAAGCACTTAACCTTTTGTGCCACCAGGACTCCTTACATATATATTGTATATATACATATATACCCTCATTTTACAGATGAGACATAGAGAGTTTAAACAATTTGCCCAGGATGCACAGCTAGCAAGTGGCAGAGACATGATTTGAATTCAAAACTGTCTGGCCAAAGGTCCAAAGCTTAACCACAAAACAAAATAAAAAATAATGCCTCTTATTATCCTGCCCAGGGCTGTTTTGTGCGTAGACATTCTGGGCCAAGTGCCTACAGCCGGCAAAGTTCTATGAATCCGCTTGACACGTGAAACATTGTATTGGCTCCAAAATACAAACAGGAAATTACAAAATTGAGATTAAAAAAAATTATTTAAATGACAACAAAATGATGTTATGACAAATAGTTAATCACAACTTATGTCTTACACAGTTTTATAGAAATGATGTGTACTGCACGTTCTGATAAGCTGGGGTGGCTTCTAAAGGAGGTATGTCTACGGCCTACCACCACGGCCCACCACCAGAACTTTCTTCCCAAAACCCACCTCACGTTACCAATCTATAAACAGGGAAGATGTTACCAAGAGCAGGCTGGGCCCGGGTGCCTACCACAGGAACATGAAGGAGTGCAAAGAGTGGGTGTCAGGGCATCCTGCGCTGAGCCATTTCCTCATGGCCGCTTATTATTTGTTTTCCTGCCTGCAAAGTGGGGATGATACTTTTGTCCTACCTGACTCCACAGGTAAAATCAGGAGGCTCAAATAGAACCAGACTTTGAAGAGCATCAAGTCCCATTAAAAAAAAGAAAAGAAAACAAACCTGTTGTCATCGAGTCGATTCTGACTCATAGAGACCCTACAGGACAGAGTAGAACAGCCCCATAGGGCTTCCAAGGAGCGGCTGGTGGATTCGAACTGCCGACCTTTTGGTCAGCAGCTGAGCTCTTAACCACTGCACCACCAGGGCACCACTATGCAGGTAGTGCTCAACAAATGTAGATATTACTATGGTTTATCATCAACAGTTATTATTATTCAGCATGCATAAAGCCTCTCCCAAAGCAGCACATGCATAAACTTTCTTTCCAGGAATAAACATCTCAGATCTGATCTCCTCAGGGAGACCGGGTGAAAATGTCAGCCTGACTTTGGCTTGGTTCTCAAGATCATGCAAAGACAGGAAAGTAAGGTGCAGGGGAGGAGGGAAAACAAATAGATGGGAACACAAAGTGGGGAGAGGAGAGCCAGGGGAAGGCTGGGCTCTAAGCTCCAAGCCAGTTCCACATCCCTGACCTGCTTGGCTTGGAAAGCCTGGACGCCAAAGGGCAAAGTCTAAAAATAGGCCCTGGGCAGATGGGGAGGTCACAGGGTACTTGGGAAGCTGGTTGCATTTCATTACCAACAACTCAGACCCACATTGTTACAGGAAAATATAAACAAGTTAGTTCAAAGGCCGGATTCACACTTAGCCCGGCTATAAAGTTAGCACTGCCCAGGCTGAGCACTGATAATTTCCCCTTTTGTGCAGAGAATTTAGGGAGGGAGCACTGCAAGGCCCTGGCTGGCTGGCTTGCCAGGATCCCCAGCCTATTGCTAGCACTAACGTCTTAGATCTGGCTTCCCTCTGGCCACCGGTAGTGAGCTAGGCTTGTATTAGCTTTGTCCCACATCCTGAGGCAATCTTCAGAAGGAAGGGATAGCTCACCAGAGCCTCAGCTAGATGTGGTATCCTCAAGCCTTTGACAATTCCATGACACATGTGCACTTGGCAAAACTAGTACAGGAAAGGGGCTCCCATTGTTACAGTCTGATCTGCACCTGTCCATCCATATCCCAATAGAGTGCATGCACACAGAATTTATACCTACTCTTCCTGATGTCTCTCAGCCATGTTCACCATCTTCCTTCCTTAGCCTTTCTGGTGGCAAAATGGCAAAGGAAATCTTGAATCTGATGTGCTACAAAAAGTCAAGGCATCATTACACTCATCTGATTTGGGGACTTCTCTCTTCTTCCTGTCTATCTACCCAAATGTTCTTCAGATCTTCTGAAGGCTGGATAGTGTGCTGGGCATGGGTGACCTGGAGTAGACTTTGAAGGGAAAATGCTTTGGGCCCAGACAGATGGGGAAGGGTACCTTGGCAGAAGGCACAAGCTTGCCCAAAGCCGTGGAGGCGTGAGAAAACATGCTGTGTTCAGGCAGGAGGAGTGGTTCATGGGATAGGAGAATGGTGCCCAGTTGTAAAAGCCTTAAAGGCCACACCAAGTAGTTCAGGGCTGTTTTCATGCAGGCCAGGAGCAGAAGGGGAGTGACATATCTCTCCTTTAGAAAAATAATTTCAGCGGCCATTTGGAGGGAGGTTGCTAGGAGGTAGCTAGAAGCAGGTTGGCAAAGAGGGCCAAATCCTCCCCCAAGAGCAATTCACCCTCTAGTCATTTTTATATTTCTAGTCAAAGTATCATCTGATATAATAGAAAAGGATAGAAAACTTGCAAAAAGCTCAAAGAGCAGGGCCAGCACCAGGTGAGGCGAGCTAGGTGGCTAGGGTGCAAATTGAAAGAGGTATCACTCTGAGAATCCTGTAAGTGTCCTGAGAGTGACACCTCCTTAAATTCTGCATCCCCGATGCCTCACTTGCCTCACCCTGGTCCTGGCCCTGCTAACGAGCCTATCACTGGTGCCATCTGTAGGTCAACAGTTCTGACTTCTTCATGGGAGATGGGCATGGGGAGCCAGCAAGCCAGCATTCATTCACGGAATGTTTAAAGGCAAAGGCAAGGTGTTGAAGTTCTAACTCTGTACTTTATAATTGGAGTCAAGTTGTATAGCTTTATGAGCTGCGGGTTCTTCATTTATAAAATGGGAAAATGAGATATGATTATGTGAAAAGACCGGGTCTAAAACAAACAAACAAAAAAAAACTTGTTGCTGTCAAGTCAGTTCCTACTCATGTCAAGCCCATGTGTTACAGAGTAGATCTGCTGCACAGGGTGTTCTTGGCTGTCATCTTTAGAGAAGCAAATCGCCAGAGTTTCTTCCGCAGTCTGGTGCTGTACAAATTCCAGGCATTAGCACTCATTTTGCCTTCTCTTGGGCTGGCACACCCTTACACAGCAGTGGCATAGGATACATGAGGACCTTTCTTTTGGTAGCAGTACTGGTACAAATAACCGCAGCGTACCCGGCACGGCTACCCCCGAGCCTGCGGAAGGATAGGCTCCTCGCACTTCCCTGTTAATTACTTGGGCCTGAATCCCGCATTCTCAAGAACACGCTCCCTGTTTGTTGAAATCTTCCTGGGGAGACAGAAAAAAAAAAAAAAAAAACAGCAGCACATTTCTTGTTTTGTTCTTTCCTTCTTTGAATAAATATTTATTATGAGCCTACTATATGCCAAGTGGAATCCCTGGGTGGTGCAAATGGTTAATATGCTCACCGAATGGGTGGTGGTTCGAGTCCAACTAGAAGCACCTTGAAGAAAGGCCTGCTGATCTACTTCCAAAAAATCAGCCATTGAAAACTCTATGGAGCACAGTTCTACTATGACACACATGGGGTCGCCATGAGTCAGAAATGACTCGAGAGCAACTGGTTTGTTTTTTTTTTTTTTTAATACGCCAAGCATTGTTCTGGCACTTGGGGTACAAAATGAATTAAAGCGTCCAGGCCTCTTCCCTTATGACGCTTACATTAGGGTAGAGGGGAACCAGAAAGTAAACAAGCAGTCATATAAACCAAGGAAACAATTGCAGGCAATAACAAGTGCTTTGAAGACAATAAAGCAGGTTACAGGGACAGAGGGCAGCTCCAGATAGGGCAGTTATAGAGAGGGTCTCTAGGGAAATGCTGTTTGAGCTGAAATCTTAATGATAAGGAACCATAGAAACAAGAGTATTGTGTGCTAGAAGGAGAAATTTACTTTCTGGGGGACACCAAGTGCAAAGATCCTAAAGTGGGAACTAGCAACCTTCAGTTACGTTATCTGCTTTGAATCAGGTATACAGTGTTTGAGGCATGATTTCTGAACAAGTGAGGAACAAATGTATTTCTAGACATGATTCAAAGTAATATATCTCACCTCCATTTAAAACTCGGAGCCCTGGTGGTGCAGCGGTTAAGAGCTCAGGCTGCGAACCAAGAGGTTGACGGTTCAAATCTACCAGCTGCTCCTTGGAAACCCTGTGGGGCAGTTCTACTCTGTTCTATAGGGTTGCTGTGAGTACGAATCAACTCGACAGCAATGGGTTTGGTTTTTTGGTTTATTTATAATTCTATCTCTATACCTCTCTACGTATATAATTCTCCATCCCCCTCTCAGTATAAAGAACTCCCTTATTTGGGTCACAACTAAACCCTCCCATAACTGCAGCTGCCATGTCCCCATCCCCCACTCCTCTCTCTATGGCCTGCTACGGTCTCACCACTGATATCTCCTTTCCTCTCTAGAACCACGGAGAGCCATCACATACAGCGCACCTTGCCACCTCCTGAAGCCCAGCTTGCTCTCCCTGTTCTCTTCCATTTCATCTGGTCCTGTGCTTAAGGAAAAGGCTCCCAGCACCTGGCTTCTCCCATGATGAAAGTCAAAGCTGTAACGAAGAGAGACCTTCCTTTAAAAACACTCATCACATCTTCTCTAGATCAGAATGTGCCTGTACCTAATTTCGGTGTGTCTGATAGAGTTCACAGAGTATCATAGCATTTCATAGCTAGAGTGGGCTTAGCAATAAAACCAGTTCAATATCTTCGTTACCCACAAGGAATCTGAGGCCCCAAGAAGGGGAAGTAACTTGCCCAAGGTCAGACGAGGTCTTTGGGCTCTTCGCAAAGAACTGAACAAGTACTTTAAAACAGTCGACGACATTTTCCATGTAGTCAGTCTCTCCAGCTTTACAGAGGAGAAAATTGCAGAACAGAGATTATGTGCTTTGCCCACGGTTACACAGGAGGTGTTTAGCACAGCTAGCTTTGAATCCAGGTCTTCTGATTGAAAATCTAGTGTTCTTATCACTTTACCATGCTCTCTCCAATACTGCTAATGGAAAAGCAGTAAATGAACATTCCAGAAAATTCCAAAGACGTGTTAGGGAAGAAAAAAAATTACTATCCCTCCATGATTACTTATTTTCTTGTTATTGAAGGCACTCACCGGGCAGTAAATTCAACAGAAGGTAAATTCTCTTTCTGGAAAGACAGGATACTAAGCCTTACTTTGAAAAGAGCTTCCACACGGTCAAATATTGGTGCAGCTTTATTTGAATGTTTTCCCTTGAAAGAAAATCTCCTATGACTGAGAGTTCCGACAGAATGGGGTTTTAATAAGCCAGAGAAATCCATATCTGCAGTAGACTCTGCAGTCAATTTACAGTGTTTCCTGCTTTTCACCAAATTTCTCTCCCTGGTTATATTTTTGGCATTTTATTTTTAGACCCAAGTGAGGGAGTGGGAGGGTTTTTTTTTGTGACTGAAATCTAACGTGTATTTCACTGGAATAATGTGTAATCTTAATTTATTTGGGTACAAAAAGATAGCTAGAAAAGAAAACCCGGGCAGGGTACAGTCCTCGTATCAAGTCCTAATGGTTGCATTTCTTCCTAAGGAATTGTTCTCTACTTCCCTAAACATGGGGTGTGGTAGTATGGTGTCCAGCAAACAGCCAACTTTGGGAATCCCACAGACCTAGGTTTATATCCCAGCTCTGTCCCTACTAATTGTGGGATCTTGGGCAAGCTCCTTGCCCTCTTTGTAGATTTTATGTGTCCTCATTATATAGGTGAGAAAACTGAGGCTTGAAGTTGAGAAATTTGCTGTTTGAGACCCACATTAGTCTGATTCCAAAACCTAAACTCTGGCATGGTACGTGGCTTCTCCGTAAAATTGTCACATTGTTGTTGTGTCCATCGAGTTGATACAGCTCACAGTGACTCTTATAGGACACAGTAGAACTGCCCCATAGGGTTTCCTAGGCTGAAATCTTTATGGAAGCGGATTGCCAGGTCTTTTTCCTGTGGAGAGGCTGTTGTGTTTGAACTGCTGATCTTTCGGCTAGCAGCCAAGTGCTTAACCACTGAGCCAGTAGGGCTCTTTGTCACCAGTACTAACTCCCAGAGGAATACATTCATGAACTCTGAGTATAGCAATCATGACTATAGAGTAACAGGATCAATTTTAAAATAATATATCAGAATAAAAATATACATATGTATGTATACATATATGAACATATACATATGTATATATAGAGATTGATAGATAATATATGTCTCCAGATGTATATTACATGCCTTGAACTAGTCACAATGGGAAAGATGATATACTTCTTACAACTATGTTGCTATTATTTCTGGTTTATGAGCTACAAGAGAAATTCAGACTTGCCGTTCTCTAATCCCACTTGTTTGTGACCCCAAATTTTATTACCCAGCTTCATCACCCTCTAGAGTTAGTTTTGAAAATCAAATCTTCCCTCTATGGGCAACACTTGCCATGACTGCAGACTTTCAAAAGATTAAAGGTATGTACTTTGATGGTAATTCCATAACTGGATTTCCAAGTATAGGCTGAATTATTTCAGTGAAATCCTCATGATGGTCCCAGAATGGGCTCTAGGTCCTAAGTCCTGCCTCTGACTGGCAATATGGCTTTGGAAAAGTTGTACCACCTCTCTATTCTCCTTCCCGTCTTGTAAAACAGTGCGGTTGGACTAAACGAAGTTTGAAGTACCTTTCAGTTTTATGAGTCTATAAGGCCTTTGGAGAAGTTCCCGGGTGTTGCAAACAGTTAATACACTTGGCTGCTAACTGAAAGGTCAGAGGTTTGAGTCTACCCAGAGGTGCCTCGGAAGAAGAACCTGGCAATCTACTTCTGAAATATCAGCTATTGAAAACCCCATAGAGCACAGTTCTACTCTGACACACATGGGGTCACCACGAGTCAGAGTTAACTTCAGGTCGGGTAGGGAAGGCATTTCACAGAGGGCAACCCTTATGTGGTTGTCTAAATTCTTTTATGTTTATGGAAAAGTAACTGTGTTGCCTTCTAATGCTTATCAGTGGGTACAAGTGCCTGGCGGGTTCTCCTTTAAAAATAAATGTAACAGCTTTACCAGCCTATACATTTTTCATATTAATCCACTGCCTCACTTCCTACCCCTTAACCCACAAGACACAGGAGGCTTTAACTACTTCCTGCCAGAACCTGGACTCACTTCCCTTGATTCCTGAAATGTTATGCTACCACTGTGAATATTTTCCCCCAGGTTCTGTTAACTACAAAGAATGTTCCTTGGTAAAGCTCCTCCCCAATTTTTCCTTTATTGCTTCCCCAATGCATGCAGCTGGAAAATTACTTTTTCTTCACTTGTAGGGAATTGTGAAGAAACCAGGGCCCTACGGAAAGCCCGCCTTAGACATGTCTATAGGGGTTTATGCACCCTTACCCCCAGCATGCCCAGCATAGAAGCTGGCAGGGTCCCACTATTCAGTCACAGAGAAAGACTGCCCCTCCCCACCTACTTCTTTTGGCTGGTGGTTTGAGTCTAAAAGCTCACTGGTCTGCAAATCTGCTTCAATCCACCTCCTTCCCTTCTGTTAACGAAGGACCAAATGCCCCGGCCACCAGGAACTGAAATGAATCCCAAGAGGATGCACACTACAGTGGTTCCAAGCATGGACTCTGGAGTCTGGGAACTAGCTGTCCCTCTATTAGCTGTGTGCCCCCCCACCACCACTACCACAAGTTGCTGTCAAGTCGATTCTGACTCACGGCAACCCCATGTGTGTCAGAGGAAAGCTCTGCTCCATCCGGTTTTCAATGACTGTGATGTTCTGGAAGTAGATTGCCAGGCCTTTATTCCATGGCACCTCTGGCTGGGCTTAAACTTCCAACCTTTCTGTTGGCCCAGCATGTTAACCGTGTGCACCACCCAGGGACTCTGCATGGCCTTAGGAAGGTTGTTGTTTGGCTCAGTCTCAGTTTCTTCAGCTGTAAAATGGAAATAACAGTATCTAACCTCATGGGAATATCTGGAGGCTTAAAGGAGATAGTCGGTGTTGAGGGCCAGTGCCCCGAGCAGAGTAAGAACTCAACATGTGTCAGCCGTAATTATTACCTTGTAAGCAGAATTCAATAGATGCCATAGCAAAAATAAATTGAATGCATGGATTCACTTTGTTTAAGCCTATCGAATCAATATTCATTTGACATAAGCAACAGAGTTTATATCCTGTTGGTGGGATGACTGTGGGAAGGGGCTTAACACCATCATAGAAAATCGAGAGGGCCGATTTGGGATTCCTTGGTTACTTTGTTATATTCCATCACAAGCAATTCTGTGCTGCCCCTGCCCACCCGACCGCTTTACCACTCTCGCATCCTCTTGCATTTTGGAAAACAAAAAAGCAATTACACCAAGCCTCCCTCTGCCTTCTCCAGGGCAGACTTATTTTTTTCTTTGACTGCCTACTTTACCCAGTACAGGACCACAGGTACACTTGGATTTTTCACAAAGAAGCAACCAGGGCTTCAAACCGGTTAGTTGTGGTTCGAACCCCTGCTGAGAATTTGCATTTCTAACAAGTTCCCAGGCAATACTAATGCTGCTGATTAGGGACCAGTTCTGATAACCACTAGCAGAGCAGCGGGTCTCAAAATTTATCAAATATAAGAATCACCTGGGGATCTTGTTAACACGTAGATTCTGATTCAGTATATCTGGGGTGGAAATGCAAATTCTCAGCAGGGGTTTGAACCAGAATAAACCAGTTCGAAACACTGGAAGCAACACAAACACCCAACACTGGGGTTGGCCTCCTTCTCAGAGATTTTTGCAGAGACCACACTGTTTCGAAAAATGAAACAAGCTGCCCACACTCAGGGTGAGGCCATCCCTGCCAATTAGTGATTCATCAACAAGGAAGGAAAAGGGAAAAAAAAAAAAATGGACTGAACGAGACATTGAAATGAGAGCTGTGGATTTGTAGACAGAGCTTGCTCAACAGTTTCTCCCTTCTCTGGAGCCCTCTGTGACTCTTGGCCTTCAGTGTTGTTGTTGTTAGCTGCTGTCCAGTTGGCTCCTGACTCATGTAGACCCCATGCACAATGGGACAAAACGCTGCCTGGTCCTACCCCATTCCCAAGATCAGTTGTGGAACGGACAGCTGTGATCCATAGGGTCTGCACTGACTGATTTTTGGAAGTAGATCACCAAGCCTTTCTTCCTAGTCTGTGTTAGTCTGAAAGCTCCGCTGAAACCTGTTCAACATCATGGCAACACACAAGCCTCCACTGACAAGATGAGTGGTGGCTGCACTGAGGTGCACTGGCCAGGAATCAAACCGGGGTCTCCCACATGGAAGGTGAGAGTTCTACCACTGAACCATCATTGATGCCCAGTATAATTATGCTACATAGACATGGTCCAGGTAAACTAGCTAACAACTAGGAAGCGGGCATTGTCCCTGCAAGTTTCAGCTGGAAAACTTAGTGTTTGGCTAATAAATACATGGCAAAGTGATAAAATGATGGCTGGCAGATGACTTCTGCATATCAAGACACACATGGAGTTCTATGTCTTAGTCATCTAGTGCTGCTGTAACAGAAATACCACAAGTGGATGGCTTTAACAAAGAGAAGTTTATTCTCTCACAGTCCAGTAGACTAGAAGACCAAATTCAGGGTGCCGGCTCCAGGGGAAGACTTTCTCTATAGGCTCTGGAGGAAGGTCTTTGTCATCAGTCTTCCCTTGGTCTGGGAGCATCTCAGTGCAGGAACCTCACGTCCAAAGGCCACACTCTGCTCCCGGCGCTGCTTTCTTGGTGGTATGAGATCTCCCGTCTCTCTTCTTGCTTCTCTCTTTTGTATCTCAGAAGAGATTGGCTTAAGACACTATCTAATCTTGTAGATCTCATCAATGTAACAGCTGCTAATCCATCTTCTTACATCATAGTGATAGAATTTACAACACATAGGGAAATCACATCAGATGATAAAATGGTGGACAATCATACAATACTAGAAATCATGACCTAGCCAAGTTGATAGATATTTTGGGGGGACATAATTCAACCCACGACAGTCTGTTTTCTAGCTTTCCCACACCTCTGCTTCCTATCCCCAGCCAAAAGAAACACAGGACATGCAACATTTCACCATTCACCTAGCACAAGGCATTGCTCAGCCCAGGCTGGTGGGCTGGCGCCTCTTTCCAAGGCCAAAGTTAACACTCACATGCTTATCTTTCTTGTTGAGAAGAGATGCAGATGGGGCCAAGGTGGGGGGATGTGAGCCCCCATCCGTGCCTGCCTCACCCTTCCCTCAGCTTTTCTGAAGACCGCCTGGTCTTGGGAGCGTAATTCTAAAGGTTAATAATAATCACAACAGGCAGCCCATCATTGCCTCCCTGTCTGGCTGAGAGGTTTACAACTTAAACTCACAGCAGAGGGAGAAATTGGCTCAATCACTTGGAGTAATGGTACATGGAGAGCCAGTTGGGCATGACTGCTATTTAACTCAAGGAAACCAGGCTGCTGTGTTAACGTATGTATACACTAATAAACTCGTCATACTACAAGGTCAAAATTAACACCACCCCCTGCCACCCTGCCTTGCTCTCCATTTGCCCGCTTGCCTCCCTCCCAACTGAATAAATGGGTCAGGAATGGGAGAATGGGGCCTCAAACGACTGCACACAACTCCAACTAGAAGTCACAGATCATGCTTTTCTGTTTCAAAGAGATTTAAAAATTATCTATCACAAGATCTTACCACAAACATTTATAAAAAGGCTTTTTGTACGGGGAGGGTGGAAAGAAAGATTATTTGACATCATCGCTAACAGTACGTAATATTTTCAGAACTTTTTTTGCGGCCCAAGCACCCCTCATGCCTGATTCCATCTTCACAGTAACTCTAGGTACCATAGGTGGGTACCATTATTGTTCCCAATTTATAGATGAGAACACTGCAACTCAGAGAGTTGAAGTACCTTGCCCGAGATCACACAGGAACTAAGTGGTGGAGGTGGTATTTGAACACAGACCTATCTGTCTACATCAGAGCCCAAACTTTTAGCCCTTATGCTACACTGGCTATTTACATACAAAGGAGGAATCTAAGGATGAGAAGATCGTTGGCTTGACCAGTGTTCTCAACAGTCCAGTTTTGTTCCTTAGGCCTTTGAATGTACCCACATTATGCCGTTCCCACCACAAATAAGAACTCAACACTCACCATGTGCCAGGTACTACAGATACGGAAGTAAAACCCACAGTCGTCCTTGCCCCCGCATAACTCAGAATCTAGTGGAAGAGACAGCTGAAGAAAAATAAGGCTCATAGGAAAAAAGGGTAAATCAGGAATTGTCAGCCTGTCTCCTAGTTTCTCCCTCGGCCCGGCCCACATAGGGTGCCCAATTCTCCAAATGCACCCACCCTAGGTGTGACCTAATTGTCAAGAGGACTTGAGCACAGCTCCCTGTCAAAGCCAGAATCCCAGCTCAGGCGCCATGGGCCTCGTGCTTCTGACAAATGAAACAAGGTATATTAGTTAAGGTACTGCTAGCTAATATAATAAACAAACTCCAAAATATTTAACGGCTCAAGACTAGGGTTGTCAGATTTAGCAAGGAAAAAAAAGACAGCCAGTTAAATTTGAATTTCAGCTATATAACAATATATATATTTTTAAGTATAAGTATGTCCCATGCAATATTTGGGACATACTTATACTAAAAAATTATTTGTTGCTTATCTGAAATTCAGATGTAACTGGGCATCTTGTATTTTATCTGGCAACCCTACACAAGACATCAGAAGTCTATTTCTTGTTGACGAAAGCCCAAAATGGGTGTTATTAGTAGGCAGGCAGCTGTCCTCCAAGCTGTGATTCAGGGATCCAGGCTTCTTCCATCTTGGCTTTCCCATCGTTATCACTCAGATTCCAAGATTTCTATATCTGCATTGAGTGAAGTCACAGAAAGGGAAAGGACATGGAGAATTCCATGTGGGAGTTTGTATGGGCCAATCCTGGAGGTGGCACAACAGACTTATGCTCACAGACCATTGGCCAGAACTCAGTCACGTAGGCCATACCTAATTGCGCGGTAAGCTGGAAAATGTAGTCCAGGTGTGTGCTCAGGAAGTCTGGAAACTAGCCAGCCAGTTTCTGCCATATCTGGTAATAGCAAAACTAATCTGTCAATATTTGTGCCCAATGCATGTCTCCTATGCCAGTGCTGGATTTAGCCAGTAGTCCTACACCCACTGGTGTCCCTAGCAGATCAAATGCTGTCCTCCCACTCCTGGAATGGTTAACTAGTAGCTATTGGGATTGGTTAGATGACAAGGCCATTGTGGCCTTATGTAATAGCAATGATTAATGAGCAACGTGGTTCAAATCATTCATTTCATTTCAATTCAATGCATTTTAATAGATATTTATTAGAGCTCCCAGGATGTTGAAGAAAGCTTGGTTCTAGATCCCTTGGGAGACATCAAAAAAAAAAAAAAAAAAAACTGAAATAGAACACAATTATACCCTCAAGGAGTCATATAAAATTAAATTCAACAGAGATCCTCAATCCGTATCTAAACCCCATTGATCTTTTGGAATTGGTGGAAAACTCATAGCTACAAAGAATTCTGCCCTAAATGTTTGGGTATAGAATGGTCCCACCTCTCCCAGATTCCTAAAACATTTGGTGTCTATGTCATCAACACATTCAATTAGTTCATCCATAAACATTTTTGAGGGCTAAACCCACTGCCGTTGAGTCAATTCTGACTCATAGCGACCCTGTAGGGTTTCCAAGGCTGTAAATCTCTATGGAAGCTGACTGCCACACCTTTCTCCCGTGGAGCCACTGGTGGTTTTGAATCACTGGCTTTTCGGTTAGCAGTTGATTCCTTTAACCACTGAGGCCTACTCTGTGCTTACGGTGGCTGGGTGGTGCAAATAGTTAAACGTTTGACTACTGGCCGAAAGGTTGTTGGTTCAAAACTCATCCAGAGGTGCCTTGCAAGACAGGCCTGGTGATCTATTTCTGAAAGGTCACAGCCTTGAAAACCCTATGGAGCAGCTCTACTCTGCAAACATGCGGTCGCTATTAGTCAAAATCAACTTGATGACAACTAACAACTCTGTTTTTGGAATCCCTGGGTGGTGCAAATGGTTTATGCGCTCAGCTGCTAACTAAAAGGTTGGAGGTTCAAGCCCACCAGAGGTGCCTCCGAGGAAAGGCTGAGTTATCTCCTGAAAAATCTGCCATTGAAAACCCTATGGAGCCCAGTTCTACTCTGATACACGTGGGGTCACCATAAATCGGAGTAGTTATGAGTCGAGGTCAACTCGACAGCAACTGGTTTTTGTTCTCTGTGATAGACAGTGTACTAGGCTCTGGGGGAAGAAAGGGTGGGTGCTAAACTGAGGAAGACGAGGCCTTGCTTTCCAAAAACTCACAATGGAGGGGGTGGTCAGAATGTACACAACTCAGTCAGATCCAAGGCAGAAGGTGGTAAGTAGTATGATAAACGTTCAAACAGTGCTAAGGGACCTATGGAGGAGGGGGAAATTAATTCTGACTGGAGGGTGAGGCGGAGTGCATGACATGAAAGATCCAACAATGACTTCCAAAAGAGTCAAATGAACGTGCCCTGTTGAGGGAGGCAGAGTCGAAGTGTCTGCTTACATCCCGCAACAGCCTTCCTTCACAGGGCGTCCCCCAGTCGCCCCCCGCCACAGTCCCAAAGGAAAAAAGCTGTGAGCAGGTACTCATAGTCTTCCTCAATGGAGAACTCCAAGGCAGTTATTAATTTCTTCTTAAAAGTGCATGCGCATTTTGAATTCCACTCCACAGGATATCAACATTTGTTTTGCTACAATAATTTTAATATAATTGGCTTAAATCACCTGTCATTGAGTAAGATCATTTCATCCTAGGACATGTGTCCCTCTGACCTACCACTTCTACTTGAAGAGTACCTACTCCAGAAATTCAGCTTCTGAGAGTGTTTAACTGGAAGTCCAGTTTTTTCCACTTATCTTATCCCTTGTCTTTTCTCGATCTCAAGATAAATGAAATATTCTGCTTTAAGGGCTCTACCGGTTGCCCTTGAGTCTACCCCAACTCATGGCTACCCCTTGTATGTAAGAGTAGAACTGGGCTCCATAGAATTTTCAGTGGCTGAGTTTTCAGAAGTAGATCACCAGACCTTTCTTCCGAGGCACCTCTGGGTGGACTTGAACCTCCAACCTCTCAGTTGGCAGTCGAGCATGTTAACTGTTTGCACAATTCCTTAAGAACGCTAAGGCTGGTCATTTCATGCTTTGTGAACAGACAATGCAACAATCATGAGTGAAGCCTATATTAGATGAACCAAGTGGTTTTCATATATTTCTCTCAGGTCGAGGGAGAAATACATACAATAATGCAACTTGGCTCAGTGGACATGGTGTTGTATTCTCGGACTTTGGAGCCTCTGGTAGCATCCCTGAGGTGCGTGACCTTTCTCCCACATGCCCTCCCAGGGTTGGTCCGTAACTATGGGACTCCTGCTGTAAAACAGCTGCCATGGATTAGAATCCATGTTAATTCAAAAGTTAAACAGAAGACTATTTAAAGTTAAACAGCATAAGAAAATGTTACATATGTCTCCTCTTCCCAGTCCTGCCCCCTACAAATAAACAGCGAAGTGTTAAAAAAAAAAAAAAAAAAAGCCCCTGTTTCCAATGAGGACTTGAGGGTTAATTTTCAGCGTGGTGCCCGGGGATTTAGCTGTGGGACTCCCATCACCCGTAAGGGGAGTCACGCTGCTTCATTTCATAAATGCTCTATGGAAAACGCACCCCTCGATAGCTACAAAATTTTCGTTTTGAAATTCAGGCTGTCTTTCTCAGAACAGAGCAGATTTCCAAAAACACCAAAAAATGACTCAATGTTCTCCTGGGGCCCTGTGTGTGTCTGTGTATGCGAAAAGGAGAAAATACCTTTCTCTAAGTCCACGTGCCCTTTTTCAAAGACAGTGACATTAAGAAATTATGCCCAATAGCTGACAGAAATGGTTGCTATGTCTCACCCCAAAGCTTTGTTAGGAACCCGGTAAAACCTGGCACATGGTTTGTGACACTCCGTGAAACACTGAGATTCTTCCATAATAACCTGAGCCCTGCTGCCTGTCATTAAGGGACCTCTCTTATTAAGCATCTCTTTTTTAAATGGCTGCCATCACCTGGTCCCAGTGTACATTAAATCCCATTATAATTATAAACACACTTCCCCATAACATCCGCTGCAGATTTCATCCATACTGCCTACCCCCTCAGGGCATCTTTGCACTAATAACTCAGATTTGCTATTTGAGTTGACAACATTAGGTCCCAATACCATCTGCAATATGCTGGAGAGAGAGAAGAAAGAGCTTTCTTTTTCTCAATCATGAAGATCTCGGGGTCACAGTGACCCAAGGCCCCAGGGGCTAAAAGAAATAACCCCTCTCAGTCACTCTCTCCAAGGAAAGGCATACTTGGACCTAGAAGAGAAGCCCAAGTTTGTGCATGCTACTAACCAGGTCTTCACAGGGAAAAGGGGGATGATGGCAATTATTAATGCTTAAAAAAGTCCTCCTATTTGGTTTTCTGGGCCTCAACTAGCCAGAACCCACACATCACCTGATTACTTCCCCCTCTGCTTTTCTGAGGAGACATGTAAGGAAATGGTATGAAGGAAATGAATTTAAAAAACAAATCTAAACAGAACAAAATAACCTCGCAACATATGCACTGGGGGCAAATTCCATTCTCTCTAATTTTTTACAGCACCTGTGTTATGGAATTGTGTCCCACCAAAAAGATATGCTGCAGTCCTAACTCCTGTACCTGTGAATGGGACCTTGTTTGATGAAATGGGGTACTTCTTGTGTTATCAGTTGGGTCAAACGAGGTCATACTAGAGTAGGGTGAGTCCTAGTCCAGGTTCCTTCTGAGTGTTGTTTTAGAAAAAGGGAGTCTGACACACAGGGGGAAGAGAGACATCACGTGACGACAAAGGCAGATGCATCTATAACGTAGCCAGAGAACCCATGGGACTGCAGCAGCCACCAGAAGTTAGGTGAGAGGCTCACAGAAGGAGTCCACATGGCTGAGACTCTGATTTGGACCTTGAGCCTCCAGAACTGTGGGAAAATAAATTTCTGTTCTTTAAAGCCACCCACTTGGTGGTATTTTGTCATGGCAGCCATAGGAGACTAAGAGGAGTCCCTGGGTGCCGCAAACGGTTAAGCCCTCGACTACTAGCTGAAAAGTTTGTGGTCTGAACCTACCCAGAGGCACTCTGGAAGACAGTCCTGGCAATCTTCTTCGGAAAGTCACAACCTTGAAAGCCCTATGGAGTAAGTAGCTCTACACTGCACACATGGGATCGGCTTGAGTCGGAATTGACTTGACAACAAAAAACAGAAAACTAAGACAATCTGCATCTGTATCGTAGATGTCCGGAGTGACGACGCTGAAGCATTGTAAAATCCTTTTTCTCTAGAAAAGGATACAATGGTCTTTCTGTGTTTTCTCCCCAGAGTCCCTAGCGGAGTAAAGATCTTCAAGCAGATGTGACAGCCTTACCTATCTCTGGTGTATCCCCCCAGTGGCAACCTGGAGTTCTCAGTTGGGGAGAATACTACTTTTTTTCCACTCAGGGTCTTCACTGACTGTCCCTCCCTGAAAATGCCTCATACCTCACTCATCACAAAGTTTTAGGGAAATGCAAAGTAGCTTTTTCCCAAAAGGGATGAGTCCTCGGTTTATTTATCATGGTACCCATTAAAACCCATTGCAGTGGAGTCAATTCCAACTCATAACGTCCCTATAGGACAGAACAGAACTGCCCCATAGGGTTTCCAAGGTGTGGCTGCTGGATTCGAACTGCTGACCTTTTCGGTTAGCAGCCATAGTTCACCATAGCTCTTAACCACTGCACCACAGGGCTCCTTTCTCATGATAGGAAAGTTTATTTTTATATTTAAAAAATATTTTCAAACTGAGGAGCTGGGAACAATAAGACTTACAAGATTCCATCAACACTCAATCAGACTACTCAAAACACCTCTTACAGCCTTCTTCCTGGGCACCTGTTTGGTTGAAGTTTTATTGTAATTCAAAACTCTCTCCCCCAACTTCTGCCTGAGATTTTGGGGAAGGAGGGAAAACGCCCAGGTCTTAGGAGATCTGATTCTATTTACCTGGTGGCCTGATTCAATGGAGAACTGCCTGATCCTCAGCTTGGCTGGCTGTTGCACAGATCTTGGCCTCAGTGGAGAAGGAAGAGATGTAAAATTAAAAACTCTCGTTTTACTTTGAATTTGTCTATCTCAGTAGAAGTTGTTTTATAGACAAGTTAAGAGAGAGCATGAGCTTTGCAGTCAGGATGGTCTGATTGAAAGTCTCAGCTCTGAGATTTAATAGCTCGACTGTCTTGGGTAAGGCAGTTAACTTCTCTGAGCCTCAGTTTTCTCATCCGCAGAAATGGGGATAATAGCTGTTGATGTTAGGTGCTGTCAAGTCTATTTTTGACTCATAGCAACCCAGTGTATGAACTATGTAGAACTGCCCCATAGGGCTTTCCAGGCTATAATCGTTACAATCTTTGTGGGAGAAGATCACCAGTTCTTTTCTCCCATGGAGCTGCTGAGTGGGTTCAAACTGCCAACATTATGGTTTGTAGGCAAGCGCTTAACCATTGTGCCACCTGGGCTCCTTGGATAATAGTAATAGCTGCATTATGAGGGCCGTTACGAAAATTTAATTAAACAATACAGGTGATGTGTTTGGATTCATAATCAGTGCTCAGAATGAGTTCTTATTCCCACTGTCCATTTCTTTTATGACCTATTAGAAGTATAAAAGAATTCTCTTAGACTTGTTCTATAGACTTGTTCTATACGCCTTCCACAAATTGAGCTCTGAAAGCTGCCCCCGTGGAGGTGTATGGGTAAAGGAGGAGATGAGGGAATAAGATTCAGCAATGGAATTCCATCCAGGGGCCAACTCATCTATTCCCCTGTCTCCAGCTTAACCTCCCCAGGGAACTGAGGTCTCTCCTGTTTTGATGACTCTCCAGAACTGATGTCCCAGCTTCCCCTACCACACCCTCAAAGCAAAAAAGTAAAAAAAAAACAAAAAAAAGAAAAAGAAAAAAAAAAGTAGCACAAATACATGGACATTCACAAAAAAAGAGACAGTTCTCTGTTGTAATTTTCCATCCTGTTTGGTTTTAGGTGCTGCCATATGAAATCTCTGAACTGGGGATTCTCATCAGCCTTCCCAGGACCCAAGCACAGAGCTCTGGCTATAAATGGTGCCAATTTTGGTAGGGGAGCTGCTGCTGCTTTATCTGGGCCCAATAAACCTTATCAAACTGCTGTGCAGCCAGCATTCAGCTGGCACCCAGCCCACAGCCTCGCCTGCCTTCCTTTTTGTTACCTTCTCCACCTCTTAAATTCAGGCATTAATCTCTCTTCAACACTTACTAACAAGGGCTGGGCTTTTTAATGGGCAGAGTTTGCGAAGCAAGGGAGATTTTCACGTACAGTGGATAGGGCACTGGGGTGGGGGCGGGGGGAGTCCAGTGCTGAGGAGGGATTGTTCTTTCTCTCCCATTGTTTCCAGAGATTCTCTTTCTGATTTGAGGATTAATAGATTAGGACCAGGGGCTGTGTGCTTCTCCTGCTATTGCACCCCGGAGGAAGGCTGGCTGGTGGATGTGGACAGCCAGGCAGCCCCGTTCAGTGGCACTGTCTAGGTGCCAACAAGTTTAATGATTCTTACGTCTATTTCTCTAGTGAGGCATTATACCAAGAACCAAACCAGCTGCCATCCATAGCGACCCTATAGGACAGGGTAGAACTTCCCCATAGGGTTTCCAAGGAGCGGCTGGTGGATTCAAACTGCTGACCTTTTGGTTAGCAGCCGGGATCTTGACTACTGCGCCACTAGGGCTCCAGTGAGGCATTAGGAGGGTCTTCTCTCCTTCACTTCCCTCCCCACTTGCTCTCCTTACAGACCATTTCTTTCTTAACTTCCTTTAAATCCTCTTCCTCTTACAGCGTGGGCAGACCACAGCTGGAAAAATAGGTAATCTCTACATAGGGACTGTTCTTTATCAGAATGAATGTCCGCGGGCTGGGCTATTCTGTACATTGGTTTGATGTTGCTGTAATATTATCAGAGAACAACCGGCTCCCTTCCTGCATTCCCAAGTTGGCTACCCTGCGCGCGTTCGCTCCACCAACTGGCTGAGTTTGAGTCCTAATCCTGCAGGTCTGAACACTTTCCCTGCGAGTAGGAGACAGGAGAGACGCTTGCTGGGATGGAATGATCTGTCCTTGGGATCACCCCATTAACAGTTCTCAAGAACACGCATCAGATCAGATCTGTAAACTCCGCTGCCTGGCCTTCACGGGCCCGATGCGGATTTTTGCCTCTAGTCGGCGGCTTCTGCCACCTTCCACTACCCTGTAGCTCTTCGGGCCTGACTCTCGTTCGGGGGCAGTTGCCAGAGGCACGCGTAGGGATGCGATTATACGTGAGTCCTGCGGCAAACCGCACATGGGGTCCCAGGACTCTGACTGAAGCCCCGCGTTGCTAAGACAGCATGATCTCCAAGCCTGAGTGTCCGGAGACCCCTTGATGGCGCTCTCCTGCCACCACCCCCACTCTAAGGCTCCTGGATGTAAATCGCCGCGATAGTCTGCGCCCGTAGGAGTGTTTCGCGCGTTACGCCCCTTACCTTCGCCCAGTTCCTGGAAAAGGTGAGAGGGGCGCTCTCCGCCGCCTGAGTAAGGACGTATTTCCTCTGGTTGCTCTACTCCGGGGTTAGAGATCTCAACTCTACCCTCTAAAGTCGGGCGGCCAGCTGCGAGGAGGAGGGACTTTTGAGGGGACCAGAGCTTCTCCAAGCCCCCACCGCCCCTTGAGGACTTTGCGCTGGTAAGGCGCAGTTGTCCGGGAGCTGTTTCTCGACCAGGTTCCTGGGGGCAGAGCTGAATGGATGCTCAAGACTGGAAAAGAGAAAAGTTTCTCTCAGGCCTCTACCTCAGTCTCTTAGAATGGCGACAGCTAAAATAGGGCATCTCCCCTTGACGATAGATCCCCGCGAATCCTCTCGCACCTGGTTCATCAAGGACTGCGAACCTTGAGACCGTGAGCTTCACTCGATCCATTGCACACTGCCCCCGAGGCGCGCTGCAGGCGGGAGGCCTGGGAGGCTTGGGCTGGGAAAGCCAGCTTTTAAAACCGATGTCTAGGATACAGGGATGCAGCCCCGAGTCCAGGGAAAAAGTGAAAGGCAAGGTGTCACGCACGGAATTGGGGCAAACACTGGAACGGGGGACAAAACTCCGCGCCTGAAGCACCACGGGAAAATAAAATCCGTGTTCGGTAGAAATTAAAAACCTGGGGGTTGCACAGGGGCGGATTAACCAGTAAGCGAGGTACGCAGGGGCTTAATTGTGTTTACTTACTAATCTGTAGTGCAATTTCACCTGGGTTTCGGTGTGAAGTTGTGAACTACAAATTAGTAAATAAACACAAGCCCATGCGTACCTTGCTTATTGGGTAATCCGTCCCTGGTGGGGGCTGCTCCTCACCCCGCACCCTCATTGCCCCCATAAAGGTTCCGAGTCCTTGTACTCCTCTCCACGCGCCCCTTCTTTGCTCTCGGCTCGGCCGGCAAGCGGCGGCCGCCGGCGCCCCAGCAGCAGCTAGATGTCAGGCGAAGCCCGGAGCGCGGAGCGCCGGGAAGGGAGGGGAGGGAGGGGTGGGGCGGGGAGTGCGCGCCGTCTCGGCCAGTGCGGGGGGGTGGGCGGGCTGAGCAGGGGCCGGCGCGGGAGGGGGGAAGGAAGGGGGGCAGCTGTGGGCAGGGAGCCGGGCTCGGCCGCCAGCACTAAAGATGGAGAGGCGCCGGGGCCTCGCAGGGGAGGGGGCTCGGCGTTGACGTGGGACGCGGCGGAGGCGCCGCTGCCGGTGGTGATTTGCTAACCTCGCAGCAGACAGGAGTTGAGGGCGATGAGAGCGGGTACTGCGAACTGCCGGGCGATGCCGCCGCCGCCGCCGTGATACCGAGAGCAACAGTTCCCAGCAACAGCCCTCCCAGACACAGCACACACCCCCCACAGGCACGCACACCCACCCCACAGCGCCCGACTCGGCAGCGGTGAGTGGGGGGCCGGGGAGGGGCGCCCCGCCCCGCGATCGCCGCGCGCCACGGCGCCCGGGGCTGGAGAGGTCTGGGGGGGCGCGCTCGCTTCGGCCACTCGGCCACTGGGCTCGTGTCTTATTTTATTCGGCTTTCCTCCTTCTTGCTGCTGCTGCCGTCGCCGCCGCCGGCTGGGGGTCTGCTAGAAGGGGCAGCCCTGTCTGTCAGCTTGGGCGCAGCTGCCTCCCCAGCCCCTCTCATCCTGGGCACGGTCGGGGTGAGAGGTGGGGGGCCGCGCGGTCTGCCGGGACTGAGGGCGCGACGGAGGGTTGGGGATCGGGAGGCCTTGTACTGCCGGGGGCAGGCGCTGGAGCTGGGAGCCGGTGGGCGCTCGTATGTATGCGGACGGGTGCGCGGGCGCGATATCGGATTGTGGTTTATTTGTGTGTTTAATCGCCGGCTTGCGGGGAAGCTAGGATCCGAGGACTCGAGGAGTGGATCTGGGGCGGAGGGGACTAGGACTGGGACGCGCTTGGGTTTTGTTTCTCTTTGAGAAACGTGGTGGGCTCTTTTTCTTGATTGGACGCGATACTCCTTTTTAGGGGGCAGCCGTGCCGGAGCTCCGTAGGGTCTCCAGGACTCCGGGCCCTCCTCGGCTCTCAGCGGGACCGGCCGTGGCGCCGGAGCTCGCCGTGCGCTCCTGGCCGCGCTCGGTGGGCTCCTCAGCTCTGCACCTGATGCGTTCGGGATGCCTTCCTCATCCTCGCGCTCCGCGGCTCGCTCGCACAGCTTCTCGAACACTCACTCCCTTACCCGCAGGCAGTCAGGCACGTAGCGACTCTCGAGCGCTCGGAAGGCGCACGATCCCGCCGGCCTGCGGACCCACTTGAACGCACAGACGCGCTCCGCACGACACGCTCGCCCGCTCCCCGGGACGCTCGGACAAGCCCAGGCGGTGCACGCCGGCTCCAGGCGTCGCTAGCTCGAGCCCCGGGACCCGGCCCATCGCTCCCCCGGGGTCACGGCCCGGGGTCGGAGAGGGAGGGCCCGCAGACCCCTTCTCGGCTTTCCTCCCACAACTCGCTGCGGGGCTTTTGTGCTTTCCCGTCGCCTCGGGGCGGGTCCGCCTCCTCGCTGCTCTCGCCGCGCGTCCAACCCGCCCGGACTCTCGCCTTTCGTCCTGGTCTCTTTCGCTTTTCCTTCTCACTCGCCCCTCTTTCTTTGTGGTGTCTGGCTCCCCAGGAAAAGTTGATTCCCCAAGTTTGCTGAAGTCGTCTCCAAGTCGCCGTGGGGGCGCTGGGAGCTGGCTGTGTATGAGAGCGCGATCGATCCCCGGGGCTTGAGCGGGCGAGAGCCGGTTTTTCCCCGCGCCGCCGGTCTAGGCGCTGCAGACAGCGCCGGCCAGATCGCGGGGCGCGGGGCGGCAAGTGAGGGAGACGTCAGACCCAGGGCCGCCCTTATTTCTTTCGGGACTCAAGGAGCTTGCTTTTGGGAGGGAATTTGGGTAGCCAAGCTTCCATTCTTTTGGTTGCTCCTTCTTAGTTCTCCAAAATCCTGGAGTCTGAGGAAAGCCCACGGATGGCTAGGCGCAGACGAATGGCCGTCCTACCATTGAAAGCCTCATTCCCCACCCCATGTTGGCAGCAAAAGTGTCTTGACTAGCCGCCCTATTAACCCTTTCTAAGTAAGCTTTGTGGCTTGGGAGCCAACCGGCCTTTTTTTGCTTGGCGGAGGCAAGCAGCTTTCTCAGAGTGAGGTAGAGACATTGCTCGGCTTTGCTCCCAGTTCGTTCACTGCAATATTGGCTCCAGTAAGGCAGAGGCTGGGAGAGACCCAGGCATGTGAGGTCTTCTTAACACTCCTAACACGGGTTCAGGAGTCCCAGAGCCCTGTTACTGATCCTGAACAGCGCTCTGGGAGAAGCCTTTGTCTCCCAGCCCTGTCTTCCTTTTCTGATTGCTCCTTCCGGGTGGATGCTGGTACCACTATCACTTCTGGTGCCTCCCAGCCGTGTCCAAGTATCAGGACTTGCCCGCTCCTGGGAGCCTGTGGGGCACACTTGCAGTTCACCCACACAGCATGTATACTCTTGGCTCTGGGATGCATATTTCTCATGATTTCGCTACTTGCCTTCCTGACCCATCGCTCTTCTTTTTTTAGATCCTCCTGTCTGCTGGACACTTGTGGGCAGGGGATGCGTGCAGCGTTTTACATAAGTGTGTGCGCATGCATTCACTTGCACCGACATGTGCACACGCACACATATTTTGGGTCACATACGCCATAACCCATAACTTTAAGGAAATTGTGGGTGGAAGAAGGAGCCCTGGTGGCACAGTAGCTAAAACGCTTGGCTGCTGACCGAAAGGTCGGCAGTTCGAACCACAGGAGAGAAGGCTGGTGATTTGCTCCTGTAAAGATTACAGCCTAGGAAACCCTCTGAAACCCTATGAGGCAGTTCTACTCTCTCTGATAGGGTTGCTATGAGTTAAAATCGACTTGACAGCACACAACAGCAAAGTGGGTGGAAGTGACCCAAACTAGTGACAAACTAATGTGGGTTATGTGCATGTGTGTCCCTGTTAGTGCCTGAGGAAGAGGCCAGGATGAGGGTCTTCTAGTTTTTTGCAGCCCTGGGTAGAGGGAAGGACTGGCTGAGAGGTTCGGCATGGGAAGGCACTGGCTGATGTTGAGAGGATGTGCCTGAAGGAGGAGAGCCCGGTTGCCCATAGATTTGTGTGGGCGAGGGCTGCTGGCTGGTAGCCTCAGCCGGGCTTGGCTTTGCTCCTGGAGCTACCACAGCATGGCAGGGTTTAGAAAAGCTTTGTTTTAAAGGTAAGGTTGGCTATACAGGGGCCTGAGAGTGAAGTTGAGTGCTTCAGATGACTAAAGGAAGGGGTTAAGTCTTTGTTAATTTTAAGTAAGTGCAGGGTACTTCCCCATAATGAGTGTTGGCCATGCGTAGATGCCCCCCACTCTCAGACTTAGAGAAAGCCCAGGTTTCACAGGACTCTGCTGTAAATTTTCATTTCACTTGAAATAACAGTTGTCATAGAGCAGTGAATTAGACATATGGTGTGGCAGAACCTTCACCATGTTACTGGTGGAATAATACTCTTCTCATCATCCCTGGGCTTGTAAAGGCAGATTTGGAGATTTCTAGAATGCCTCCTCCCCTCCGTTAAAATCTTAGGGGCGGGGTGTTGTTGTACTGTTTGAATTCTTACTTTCAGGGACAGTAACTAATCGGCCTTTCGCTCTCTCATCTTTTGCCTCTTCCTCTCTTCTCTAGTCCATTTAGTTGGCCCCGGAAACCTACCCTGTCCCGCCACGCAGAGCCCAGAAGGAAAGAGAGCCTCATGCCTGAGCCGCAGGGAGCACCATGGATCTGACGAAGATGGGCATGATCCAGCTGCAGAACCCCAGCCACCCCACAGGGCTTCTGTGCAAGGCCAACCAGATGCGACTGGCCGGGACCCTGTGTGATGTGGTCATCATGGTGGACAGCCAGGAGTTTCATGCCCACCGGACGGTGCTGGCCTGCACCAGCAAGATGTTTGAGATCCTCTTCCACCGCAATAGCCAGCACTATACTCTGGACTTCCTCTCGCCAAAGACCTTCCAGCAGATTCTGGAATATGCATACACGGCCACGCTGCAAGCCAAGGCGGAGGACCTGGATGACCTGCTGTATGCAGCCGAGATCCTAGAGATAGAGTATCTGGAGGAGCAGTGCCTGAAGATCCTGGAGACCATCCAGGCCTCAGATGACAACGACAACGAGGCTACCATGGCGGATGGCGGGGCTGAGGAAGAAGAGGACCGCAAGGCTCGGTATCTCAAGAACATCTTCATCTCGAAGCATTCCAGCGAGGAGAGTGGGTATGCCAGTGTGGCTGGGCAGAGCCTCCCTGGGCCCATGGTGGACCAGAGCCCTTCAGTCTCCACCTCCTTTGGTCTTTCGGCCTTGAGCCCCACCAAAGCTGCAGTGGACAGTTTGATGACCATAGGACAGTCTCTCCTGCAGGGAACTGTCCAGCCTCCTGCAGGACCTGATGACCCGACTCTGGCTGGGGGTGGGCGGCACCCTGGGGTGGCCGAGGTGAAGACGGAGATGATGCAGGTGGATGAGGTGCCCAGCCAGGACAGCCCTGGGGCAGCCGAGTCTAGCATCTCAGGTGGGATAGGGGACAAGACCGAGGAAAGGGTCAAAGAGGGGCCTGGGACCCCGACTCGGAGCAGTGTCATTACTAGTGCCAGGGAGCTGCACTACGGGCGAGAGGAGAGTGCTGAACAGCTGCCGCCTTCAGCTGAGGCTGGCCAGGGCCCCCTTGGCCGACCAGAGCACCCTGGACCCCCAGCTGAGAAACATCTGGGCATCTACTCCGTGTTGCCCAACCACAAGGCTGATGCAGTGTTGAGCATGCCATCCTCAGTGACCTCTGGGCTCCACGTGCAGCCTACCCTGGCTGTCTCCATGGACTTCAGCACCTATGGGGGGCTGCTGCCCCAGGGCTTCATCCAGAGAGAGCTGTTCAGCAAGCTGGGCGAGCTGGCTGTAGGCATGAAGTCGGAGAGCCGAGCCATGGGCGAGCAGTGCAGCGTGTGTGGGGTCGAGCTTCCTGATAACGAGGCTGTGGAGCAGCACAGGTAGGCCCCTCACAAGTCCCACACCTGCCACTCACCTTTCTACCCTAACACCCTGCCTTCATACCCTGGCTATTCCCAAGCCCTGGGGCCTGGCTACCCTGTCCTCCTTGCTGGTTGTAAAACAACAAACAGTGGGATGAGGGGCCCTAGGGTCTTTCTCAAGCACTGGGTAAGAACTCAACTTTTTATCAGGCTCTTTCCTCTTCTTTTGCTTTGGCCCCTGTTTTTTTGTGTTTTTTTTTAAACCCTGGTAGTTGGTTTGTTCTTTTTTACCTAGCATGACTGAGAGAGTGGAGGGAGGGAAGTGGGATTCAGGATGAGGGTCGTTCATGGCCTGGATCTGGACATGGAATCAGCATGGTTCCAGGTTTCAGGTACTTGCCCCCCCACATCCCATGGTTCTGCAAAGGCAGGCTCTCTCTGCAGCTCAGGACCCTGCAAATAGGAGGATGGGAGGCACGGAGGCTGCTTAGGCCGCAAGAGCAGCTGCAGGTTCCGAGCATCATTCCTGGTGAATGTTCGTCTTGTTGCTTCTTCTTTCTTCTTCTTCTCTGTACCTGCTAACATGTTTAGGAGGAGCTGGTTTAAATTCAAGGGCGAAAGATGGGTATATGAGACTTGGTCTCGCAGCCTGCAGAGCCTTGTTATTATCGCATCCCTGCCCATGCTGAATTTAATGCTACTTTGGGTTAACATTGGCTTCCCTCTGGCTTCTGTTTCTTTCTCTGTGAAATAAACATTTACTGAACTCTTATAATGTGCCTGGTTCATGCTAAATGCTTTACATGGAGTTGCATTTTCATTACAACAGCCCTGAGGTAGGTAATGTTCTTCTTGTCCATAGGAAGGTTCTAAGAGTCAGATGTAAAGGACCTTTCCCAGGGTCACACAGTGAGTGAGAGGCAGAGCTGGACTCAGATTCAGGTCTGAATCCCGTGTACTTTGCTGCCTGTTGGAGTCACTCAATCCTGAAGAGGATCATGCCTACAGAACAGAGTATTCTGAGCATTGCTCACTAGAAGCTCACTAGGAGGGAATCAGTAATGGGTTTGGTTTTATCATTCATTTTCCATAACCATATGTCCGTCATTTTACTTTCTAGTCCCTGGGTCAGATTAATGGTTTAAAGAAACTCAATTTTCTGTTGTCACCAATGCAGCATTTTCCTGCACACCCTCTTGCCTGCTATCTGCTGATCTGGCTAGATTCCCCACTTTTGTATCCCTTTCTCTCCACCTCTGTTTTCTGTTGCTCAGGCAAGTGTGTATGGGGTGGGGGGGAGTTGTGAGTGAGATGGTGTTGGGTGGAGGCCTTTAGAAGTCCATCTAATCGCCCTGAGCCAAAACCAGCTCCTATACTGCCTAATGGATCGTTGTTGTTAGGTGCCATCAAGTGGATTCCAACTCATCGTGACCCTGTGTACAACAGAATGAAATGCTGCCTGGTCCTGCGCCATCCTCACAATCATTGCTATGTTTGAGCCCATCGTTGCAGCCACTGTGTCAGTCCAGTTGAGGGTCTTCCTCTTTTTCGCTGACCTGTTACTTTACCAAGTATGATGTCCTTGTCTAGGGACTGATCCCTCCTGATAACATGTCCAAAGTACGTGAGACGAAGTCTCACCAAACTCTCTTCTAAGGAGCATTCTGCATTCTGGCTGTACTTCTTCCAAGACAGATTTGGGCAGTCCGTGGTGTATTCATTATTCTTCTCCAACTCCATAATTCAAAGACATCCGCTCCTCTTTGGTCTTCCTTACTCATTGTCTAGCTTTTGCATGCATATGAGATGATTGAAAATACCATGGCTTGGGTCAAGGGCAACTTAGTCCTAATAGGTGGGCCTGTGAAAAGTGTCGCTAAGCTAAATGTGGCTTTTTTTCTTTCTTTCTGGTTGGTGCGAAAAATAACCGCTGTCAAGTCGTGTCTTCTTGATGCTTGCACCACTCAGAAATAGAAAGAGGTTATGTTTGTTTTTGCTCAAACTTTCCTAAAGAGGAAACCCCCTCCCCAGACTTGACCAGATAGATGTATCATCATCTCCGGATGTGAATTATTTCACTTTTGTGCTGTGAGAAATAGAGGATGGTGGAAAGTAATTTTTTTTTTCTGGATCTTGTTAGGCTCTGATTGCTTCTCTTAACTCAAGAGGGCCACAACAGAAATCACTCTCTCAGGAGTTCCATGTTCCCATTCTGTGGGACCCTCATGCCTCTGGGGAGAGATGGAGGGTTGTCCGTGTTACATCACAAAGAGCATATGCGATGGTATTAGCCACATCTAGTGGTGAGAGCTTGTGAGAGTTATGTAAACTTTCTGAGCCTTGTTTTGTTCACTTTTTAAAATGGAGTTGATCAACAGGTGTGGTGTGGAATTAGCGGAATGACATCTAGAAGTCATTAGAGCTGTGATGGGCACATGGTAACCGTGAAGGTGAAGAATTGACCTCTGACCCTCCATCTTGTTTAGGTCTCGTCTGTGCAGTGTCCCTGTTGGCTCTGAGTTCTAGTGGGTAGTGTCCTAAGCACTACCTCCTACTAGGGTTGTGTTGGCTGTGAGATGGCACAGAGAATGCTCTGTTCACCTGAGCTTGCAATGGTGGGTGACGGTCCTGGGACCCTTGGTGTCAAGCTGTGTGCTGCTGACAGGGAGAATGTGCTTCTGACTCAGGACGGCAAGTAACCTGCTCTAGTCCAAGAAGGTACAGCCGGGGTGGTGCCTTCAGTGGAAAGCTGTGGGGGTCTAAAGAAACCCCAGAAGATCCAAAAACCGGTTGCTGTAGGGTCAATGCCGACTCATGGCAGCCCCGTGTGTGTCATAGTAGAACTGTGCTCCATAGGGTTTTCAATGGCTGATTTTCTGCAAGTAGGTTTTCAGGAATTTCTCCCGAGGCTTGAACTCAAACCTGACTCAAACCTCCAACTTTTTGGTTTGCAGCTGAGCTTATTAACCATTTGCACCAACCAAAAAGGGGAGAAAATGTTCGTGTGTGTGCCCAGCCCTTACTCTGAAGGCAGCCTCTTTGCTCCTGTAGACTTTGTGGGAAGTTTTTCTCCCTCTTTCTCACCCTCAAAGCTCCAGGATCGACGTACTACTTTTTTATTTAGTACTCTTCTCACTCACCCCCTAACCCCACCCCAATCCCACCGCCATCCAGAAAATGCTTGGGTGGAAGGAGAACACAGCACTACTACCATACAAACAAAAAGACAAGTCAAAATTCAGAGTGGGAGATTTTGATGTTAGGAGACTGTGGAATTGGCTGTAAATATAACATGATGAAGTAATGGGCTATAGGAATTTTTTTTTAAGCCAATAGGCTTCTTGTTGTTAGTAGCTGTTCTGTCGACACCAACTCATGGCAACCTTATGTATAACAGAACCAAATGTTGCCTGGTCCTGCGCCATCTTCATGATCGTTGGTTTATTTGAGTCTGTTGTTGTGACTATTGTGTCAATCCACTTCATGGAGGGTCCCCCTCGTTTTTGTTAGCTCTCTACCAAACGTGATGTCCTTTTCTAGCGATTGGTTTTTCCTGATGACGTGTCCAAAATAAGCAAGTTGAAGTCTCTCCATCCTTGCTTCTAAGGAACGTTCTGGTTGAATTTCTTCTAAGACTGCTTTGTTCATTCTTTTGGCACTTCAGGGAATATTCAGTATCCTTCACCAACATCACAGTTTGAACACATTGATTCTTCTGTCTTCCTTTTTTTTTTTTTTTTAAATTTTACTTACTTTGTTGTTGTTGTTGAGAATATACATAGCAAACACACACCAGTTCAACAGTTTCTACATGTGGCATTTAGTGACGCTGATTAAATTCTTTGCGTTGTGCAACTATTTTCCTTTTTCATTATCCAACTTTCACATGCGTATGAGGTGATTGAAAAGACCATGGCTTGGGTCATGTCCACCTGGGTCATCAAAGTGACATCTTTGCTTTTTAAAGAGGCCAGTAGGCTAGAGTGTTGGTAAGGGATAAATGCCCAGTAGTTATTCTTTTATTTTTTTGTGGGTGGATGGGCATGGAGAGGAAGGAAGGGGACAGTACTAGGAAGTGATGCAGGCAGGAGAGTTTGTTCTGGAATTAATAGGTTTCCACATGACATGATCCCAAGCTGGTGTGGAGTGGGTAGGGAACGTATTGGCGCCACAGATAGAAGGAAACAGTAAAATTGTGATCATGCTCCCTGTGGTGGATGGCGAAATGTAAAAGCAATGTCAAAAGTGGCCTCGGATTGATAGAAGGACTAAAGACACCACTTGGGTAAATCAAACGGGGCTTAATTATCTAAATGATCCAGAAGGAAGTCAGAACAGTTAGGAGACCTGCTAGATCAGCGACGTTCTCCAGGCAGGTGAAGGAGGAAGCTCTGGACCCGGAGAACTTCCCCAGTGGGCTCACATTACTCTGGGTGCAGTCTCTCTTCTTTCCCATGCTCTCTGAAAGGCTGGAGCAGTTCTGCAGGCAGGCTTGTATGGGTATGGTCTAGGGACCAGCTTAGCTGGGCCAGGTGCTCCTTATCATTCTCAGAGTTAAATACGTTCTCTTCAGTGTGAACACAGTCCTTGTTTGTAGCCCCTCAGTCTCCCCAGGCTCATACAGCCTCACCTTAATATATTTCTGAAGTTAGTGCTACAGAATCAGAGTAGGGTTTTGGTTTCCCAGGAGCCTCTGGATGTTATACAGATAAGTCCTTGGACCAGCTACAGTGTATATCGTGCAGAGACACAGTAGGAGCTCTTGCCTGGTTCTTGAAGGGATGGGATACTCAGGAGCCACAAGGGATGGTCTCAGACAGCTCCCAGGACCCGTGCGTGCAGCCCTCCCAGAGGCTTCTTGGGGTTGGCTCTAGGGTGCATATGCCATGGAGCTAAGATGTTGGAGTCCGGCCTGGTCCTTTGCCTCCATCTCTCCCAGATGGCCGGCTGCTCTGTCTTCAGGTTGACCATGTAGAGGGCCAACAGCTGTTGACCTTGGTTTAGTCCAATTTTGGGAGGCTGGAGGTTGCCCTGAACTCTATCTCCTTTCATCCTTCTGCCAGCTTTAGGCACCTCGGATCTCAAACCAAGTTCTGTTTGGAAGAGGGTATGCTGTAAAATAATGATAACAACAACAATCATATTAATAATGCCTTTATCAATGTAGCACTTTCTCCTTTGCAAAGCTACCTTTAATTATTTTATCTTCCTTACCCTCACAGCCTCCCCTAAGGTGGTGGAGGTCTATAATCCAGTAGTTGCGGTTACGAAGTCTGAAAAGCTCTCAAAACTAAAAGGCTTTGCGTGAGTTCGCAGTAGACTCATTTAGTGGCAAAACCTGATCTCAACTGTCATGAGACTATATTTATCCCACTTATTTTGAATATTCATATGTTTTGCTGCAAAAATATTAATGTGTTTGATTACAGAGTGCTGCCCTACTCTCCGCTGGGGCTGTTACGTAATAAACACTGTAGGTTCCAGAGTACCTTTCTCAAATCGGAAACGTTCTGATTTCTGAAGCACCTGAGGATTTTGGATAAGGGATTATGGACCACTATCTGCTCCATTTTACAGGTGAGGAAATGAACTTTGGAGCAAATAAGTGACTTGCCCAAGGTACACAGCTATAAATGGGTAGAGAGCCAGGGGCTCAGCTCACCTTCTAATTCACATTCTTGGGTGCTCTGCACCAGGCCATATAAGAACATGGGCATTGCTGTTCTGGGTTAGAGCCACCTGACCTAGTCTTTGGTTTCCAACAGCATCCCTAAGATACCACTGTTGGAGGCTGTGGCCATCTCCCTTGACGTCAATCCCAAAGGTCAGGTGTAGCCCAGCTTTTCTTAGGAGCTATTTATGGGCTGCTCTGTCATTCACAGATTTGTCCAAATCCTTTTTGAATCTGCGTCTATTTCCAGGAAGTATCCTTTTTGGGGTAATAAACAACTTAAGTTCATGACCTCTTGGGATCCTGGAAATCTCCTGGTCTTTTGGAGAGGTCGTTGGTTGTGAAGATAGGAAGATGGCAGAAGACTTTGTGATGTTGTACCCAGCTGTTGTAGAGGCCGGGCCTTTAGGCCCAGCACTGCAGTTTGCAGCTCTGTCACCATAGTCGGTCCCTTTTTCACTCTGAGCCTTAATTTCTTTATTTGTAGTTTAAATTAGGCACTTGGGTGAGCTGTCTCTAGATAATGATGAACTCTTAAAAAAAAAAAAAAAATCTTGTTGTACCGCTTGTGCACCCACTTATATCTTCCATGAATTCCTTTTGGCTAATTGAATTTTTACCCTGTTTTGGAATCTAGATGGGCAGGCAATTCACCAACTAAGTAGGAAGTCCGTTTGACTTGATCCTGTCTATTCCGTCTTGGTTTTCTTATGCTCTAACCTGCTTAGGGTCACTGAGCTATCTGGGATCCGGACTAAACTCTTGGAGCTTTTGAAGATGGCTTCTTTTATTTTGTTTCCAATGGGGGAAGGTTGCCTGCTCTTTCATCTCAGTGAGAAGCCCAGTTTTAATTTGCTGTCGCGATTGGACGGAGCCGCTAATTGCTGGGAGGGGAAAGCTACAGTTAAGCTTCCTCTTGCTTGTTCTGGGAAAACTATTTATGAATCTTTAAAATAGTGATTACACTAAACTGTTAAAATCAAACTCCATTCACAGCTCTTTGACTTCTTGCTAATTCAGGAGGAAAACATTTCCAATCACTTTAATGTTGTTTTGTTTATTTGTTTTAGTAATGACTTGAAAAGAAGTCCAGTTGAAGCGCCTAAGTGTAAAACTTGAGTTTTATTCATTAAATACGAGTGTGCCTCACTTTGCCTGTTGGAGGTACCCGACTTTTTCATGATAACCGAAGGTTTTCTTAGTCAAATTCCCTGTGAGCCGTGCTAGACACAGCCTTGACTCTATGGCGGTTATTTTGGTAGAAAACAAAATTTCCCATGGCACTCTGTGCCCCACCACCCAATTCCTTCTGGATCTGTGCATTTTGAGCAAATTAGAGTATTCTGGGTTAGAATCCCAGCTTCACCATTTACCTCCTGTGGGACTATGGTTGCGTTACTTAACCTCTCTGTGCCTGGTTTCCTCATCTGTAAAATGAGAATCATAACAGTAGCTAGTCCCTGGGTTGTTACAAGATGTCTGCCAGTAAATATTTATAAAGTGCAAGGAGTGGTTGCACCAGAGAAGTGTTCCTTACTTCCTTACATGCTTGCTGTTGTTTTTTTTTTTGGTCGTTGTGAAGTAGGTCATGCTAGTAGTGCAGGGTACTATGTGGACCGCTAAGTGCCAGCCAGGATTTGTGCCGGTCCAAACCCTGCTTTCCCCCAGTGGCTATTCTTCAGTAAAGAGCGTGGATTCATACCTTACCGCAAAAACTGCTGCCTCGGGCGCCGTGTGTTTGAGGTGGCTACACAATGTGCGCCTCCATCTTTCCTGAGAAGCTGATCTCTTGTACCATGGTGGCCAGGGTACTCTTTGTCCCATTGACCTGAGGCCTGGTGAGTCATCCAGTTCTTGTTTAAATTTAGCTGGGCAGCATACCACTGTCCTTAGTTCCAAATGCCGAGGCAGTTCACCGATGCAGTGTCCTATTGCCCATGCAAGTGGCCGGGCATGCAAATCACTATGGTTGAGGTAGAGATGAGGCGCACACACACCACCTTACTGAAGGAAGTCTTGCGGCTGGGCTCGTGGGTGCTGGGCGTTCCTGAACTCCTTCCCTTTCTTGGCCCCCCCAAGTCCAGGGTGCTTCCAAGAGGAGATTCAGCAAACTTCGTTTTGAGAACTTAATACTTGTCAGGTTCTGTGCTAAGTGCATTCATAGTATCTCCTTAAACTTTCGAGCCGCCCTGTGAGGTGAATGTTAGTTTTGCATTCGCTGATAGGGGTTAGCTAACCTGAAAGGTTAGTCGACTTGTGCATGGTTAAACAGTAAAGGGCAGTGCTAAGGTTTGTGCCCAAGCCTTCTGGCTCCATGTCACTGTTCTTTCCACGTCATCATAACAGCTATGCTTGGATCTTAAACCACTGATGGAAACATAAGGGACTGGGGGATGCAGGAAGGACCAGCTGTGTGTTGCCTGCAGCCTGGTGACCAGGAGGCTCACTCATCACTTTGCCAGCTCTGGCTTCTTGCTTCCTTCTCTGGCATGAGAGGAGGGAGGTAATGAGGGTGCAGCTTACTGCAAAGGGTTGAGGTTTCGGGGGCTGAGGCCACTGGGTCCAAAGTACTACTCCTGGCCCCAAGAGAGACCAGCTTCTAGGGACGTAGTTCTTTTATGCTGATTCAAAAAAAGAAAAAGGGAGAGAAAAAGAAACCCATTTACAAAAATAAAAATTCCATCCTGTTAATCTCATGCCCACATAATCAGAAATTCCCCCTTTCTATGCTTCCCCTTAAAAGCCCCGGTGTCCTTATTATGCTGGCTCAGTCTGGAAAAAAACGATTGGGTTTTGCCTACGTGAGGCTTATCTCTGCAGCTGCAAGGAGAGGATCCAGAACGTCAGCATGGAAAGTTCGGCTGAAAACTGGCAAAAACCCGCCTAAGTCTAAATTCATATCTTGCTTTCAGCCCTGTCCTCGAGACCTGATTTTCCTCAGCATGAACAGATTGTGTTTAGCACTGCAGTAGGAAGAACCAAAGTTAGATGTGAGAAAGAACTTCCGGAAACTGTGCGGCATTACTGACGGAAGTTATTAGAAGTTAGTCACAGAAATTCTGATGAAGAGGAGAAATTTAAGGGCCATTTGGAGGTGGTGTTTAGAGTTCTCTCTCTCAGGGCCATTTAGGTTTCCCAGAAATAATAAGTAAAGACATAAGTTGTTGTTAGTTGCTGTTGAGTCAGCCCCTGACTCAGGTGACCCCATGCACAATGGAACCAAACACCTGGTCCCAAGCCATCCCCGTGAAGGTTGTAAAGCAGACAGTGAGTGATCCATAGGGTTTTTATTGGGTGATTTTCAGAAGGAGATCACCATGCCTTTCTTCCTACTCTGTCTTAGTCTGCATACTCAACTGAGACTTGTTCAACATCAGAGCAGCACACAAGCCTCCGCTGACAGACTGATAGTGTCTGCACGTAAAGTGCATTGGTCGGGAATTGAACCAGGGTCTCCCGCATAGGAGGCGAGAATTCTACCACTGAGCCACCAGTGCCTCTTAAAGACATATACGTGCTGACAAACCATTACCACCAGGCACACTGAGAACAAGATAAATGCACCATCAAAACATTGTCTTTCTGGGAGACAAGGTATGTAGAGCAAGAACACAAAGATGGAAGTCAGCTAGACCTGGGTTTGAATCCTGATGCTGCACCTCATTAAACACGGTGAATGTGGGCAAATGATTTCATCTCTCTCAACTGCCAGGACCCTCTTCTGTGAAATGAGGTTAGCCCCTACCTCTCAATGTGGTTTTAAATGTATTCAACTTCAAGATTAAATTTAAGGTAACTGATAAAGCACACAGCACGGACACATCTGTGGGCCACCTTTCTTTTTCCTCTTTCTCTTGGGACCCCAACCGGGCAAGATCTAGACCTAGAGGCCTAGAGCTTGGGGGGTGGGGGGGCACTGCCACCCTTGCCCTGCGATGGTCTCTAAGTGGATTAGCCAGACGTTTCGATCTTAATGCCATTAGGTCTGTTGGCACAACTTTCCCTGCCATAGTGAGAAGCAGATGTGGCCAAACATAATTTCCCTCAGGGTGAGCCGTCAGACCTGGAGTGCTCGGGGAAACATTATGACTGTTAATTTGGGGGAGTCTTTTATGGTAGCTGGGGGAAATGCAGTGGGATTGTTTGAAATTTATTTATTTAAGCTGTTCAGCAGCTTAGGTGCTGCCGGGGTCTGCCGTGGTTAAACCCCGTTCCCCCCATCCCTCTCTTTAAGGAAAGCCCCTCCCCAACCCCGAAGCCCAGGCTTGATTACTTCCAGAGTTGGAGAGGCAACTTAGCAGGCTCTTGTTTCTTGCCGATGTACCTTATTAGTAGCACCTGGCATCATAACCCACTAATGGGAACCAGCGCTCTCCTCCTGCGTGGCCAGTGACAAGTAGCCCTGTCAGCCGGAGCTCGCCATGCGAGGAAGTTCCTATTAGCTTTATGGTCAGGAGAACTTGTCCTGTTCAGGAAATGAATGTTGCCGCTAAAGGTCCTAGGCCCTGACCCTGGAGGCATAACCTGTGCGGGCCGGGGAGACCCCGCGCAGGATGCTTGGGATTTCAGCCCCTCTCTGGTTCTTGTCATACGTAAAGAGGGAATCATTGTGGTATGTTGCAGCCTTGAACTTTTGATTTATTCAGTGAGGGCAGCTTAACCATTTCCATGCCTGGGCGGCTGCGTCATGATTGAACAGTTTGTGCGTGTGCGCGTGTGTGTGTGTCTAGAGGTGTGTGTGGAGTAGGGGGAGGGAGACACCCCAACAGGCCCCCAGCGGTTGTCTCTGGAAGGTGGGATTTCTTGGGATGTTAATTTTCTCTCTTTTTATGTTTCTGTAGCTTCTACGTTTTCTGCTGCCGGTCTGTGTTGGTGGTGGCAGAATTGTGGGAAGCACTGGGTCTGGAGTTGGACCTGGGTTTGAATTCATCCTCTAACCCTTAGAAGCTTTGTGAGTAGGGCGAGATTCCCAACCACTCCGCTTCCTTGTATGTGAGATGAGATCAATAATATCTACTTCATAGTGTTGTCATGGTGTTGCTAAGTTAGATGGTGTATAAAATGCCAGCACTTGGCCCGTCCTTAGGTTATAATATTTTAAAGGACGTGTGTGCTTCTTCAGTATTTTTCTCACAGTAAAAATGTTTTAAAAAATCAAAAAGAATGGATAGTACCTTTTTCCTTTTAACATATTGAGACCTTGGTTTTTCCTCATCATAGCCCAAAATCTTTAAAGAAAAGCTACTTACGTGGTCTCTTTTCTCTTTTTTTCCCCTCTTCGAGAAATGTTTCTAAGTGTGATTTCTGCAGAAAACAGCAGCGTTTGACCTCATTCTTGAGGGAAACTTTTGCCTGACTCTTTTTGAGAAAAGATGTTTGTGATTGTCTGGCAAATGGACGCGTTACTTTTGCTGCTATTGCTGCTGCCGCTGTTTTAAAGGCCCCTGGTGACAAAGGAATGAACTGTACTTTCAGGGGAGGTATACCAGAGCCTTGCCCAGAAAAGACGGGGTGGTGGGGGAAGAGGTTAGAGATGACGCCTCCTTTAGGAACTTTAAAACTAATCTGTCTGCCTCTGGCATGTATGGCATTGTTGACAGCAATTCAAGGAAAAAGAAAAATATGTTCGTCGCCTGTCGTGGGGTTGGGTGCACAGAGAAGGGACAAGCGTGGTCAGTAAGTTGAAGCACCTGGGCCTGGAGTTTTGAAGAATGGGACCCTGGCTCATTTATGGTACACACACTTACAGGAGACAAGTTGTCACTTCCTCTTAGCCTCCTCTTCATCCTCTACATGAAAAGTGGGTGCACGTCTCAAATAAAAAGCAGCTTTGGCCCCTCTTAGAGCAGGTGAAAGCTGCTTTGAAGGCGTTTGTAGAATAGGGATCTGGAACATTCGATGCAAAAGTTAAATCGTGACAGTTGTCCCCTAAATGCTCTGCTAAATTAAGGATCCGCTAACATTTGTGAGTCTACCTCCCTGCATACCCCCACCCCCGCCCCTTTGGCAGCAGACGTGAAGATGGTACGCAAAAACAATGTGAAGTGGCTGCTAAATCGAGTGGCTCCAAAAACGTTTTGCTTTCCTTGAAGTTCAGTGCGGAAAATCCAGGCTGGACTCGTGAGCGATGTAGACCCATTTAGGGCCCGTGTGCCTGGCCCCTTTCCTCGATTTCTAGCACAACGGTTTTCATTGTCACCTCCCTCCCTCCTCTCCCCCTTCATAATTATCCATTATTTTACTTTTTTTGTGTCCTGACAGCTCCAAGAGTGGTTTTTGTTTTTTGAGCTGAGTAGCTGCTAAATATTCTCCAGCAGCCAGATTCAATTGGGGGCGGTGGATTGGTGGGGGGGGGGAATAGGCCAAACCTTGGCATCTTCTGTTGCAAAAGTGAAAAATATTTCTGTTTGCAGTTAATTTTAGTGGCAAGCAGATCATGTTAACTGGGTGTAATTGCTTCCAGATATGGCAGAGGGTTTTGTATGTTGGGATGAAGGGTCTGGTAAGTGCTTACTTCCTGTGTAAATTAGCCGATTCCATTCAGTCTTTCATTCTGGGCAGCCCTGGGTTCTGTCATTCTCCTCCCAGACCCCCCCTCCCCAGCCTGCAGCCTGGGGTGAGAGGCATCTTGCTCTGTCCCTCCGTGTGCAATTCTTTTGTCACTTGCAGCCACTCACCCCTTCTTGGTTCTATGGGAGTATTCCCTTAGAATAATAAGATGAGTTTGAAAAGATGCCACCTGGACCCCAGGCTGCTGTCACTGCTTGTCCCACAAAGGCAGATGCACAGAGCCCACGAGCAGGTTTCACCTCCTGGTGACATGGATTGCATCTCAGAACTCATCCTAGTTTCCTGTGGATTGTTTTCCCCCTGTCACCCTCTGACCCCCACCCCCAACCTTGGAGAACACTCTTCTTTGCCTCTCCGTTAGTCCTACACCTCAGAAACCTGAACAAAGGACATGTCAGTAGGTCTGAAATCCCGGAGATGCTGTTGCGAGGAGGAGAGGCTTCTGGCCAGAGAAAGGAGTTGTATTAGTTAGACATGAAGCTGCCTCTCTTTTTACAAAGAAGTTCAGACCTACAGACACACCTGTCTCTCCCTGCAAGAAACGAGTTGCTGTTAAGTCGATTCCAACTTGTGGCCACCCCATGTGTGTCAGAGGAGAACTGTTTTCCGTGGCTGATTTTTGGAAGCGATCTCCAGGCCTTTCTTCCGAGGCATCTCTGGGTGCACTTGTACCTCCAGCCTTTCAGTTAGCAGCCCAGCGAGTTAACCTTTTGCACAACTTAGGGACTCCCCCTGTAAGAAAAGGAGGGGAAAATCCACCCAGAGACTCTTGACCAAGCCCCTGTGGCTTTCCAGAGTTGGAGGTGAGGAAAAGTCTTAAGATTCTTGTTCTCCTAGATTCCACTTTTGTCCTGTGGCCAGCCCCACATTCTTAGTGCTATTTGCATAAGAAGTTGCTGTTTATCTTCCTATATCAGGCCCACTGATAACCCCTGTGGTCTGTTTAACAATCTATGAGGAGTAGATTACTTGATAAATGCCAGTTTTTCCAATATGCAAAGATAAACTATGGGGGTCAGGGTGAGGAGTGGTGTGTTAGGAAGGAGGGGTGGGGTGGGGAGATAGGACCCTCTTTCAGATCTCGTGGAGATGTTTGAGGCACCTGATGGGAGAAAAAAGGCATTCTGTGAACTACAGCGGCTACATTTATCAACGGTTCATCAGCTTCCTGCCCTCACCTACTTTTCTCCTCCTTTATGTGGACATGCTGAACTGAGAACAGTTTGTATGAGAGGGGAAAGGGTGCCGGTAATCTTTGCTTCTGTAGTTCCATTTTGTCTTAACCCTCTCACACCCCCACAGGTTGCAGGCAGGTAAGTACGTTGTGCTTATTAAAAGTCTGTACATCTGAAATCTTCAATAGGTGGACTTTTTCTTCTTGCCCTGATGGTGTTTTTTCAACAAGAGTGCTGAGCCCTGGAACAGGGTTGGCTAAAAGACAACTTCTGACCCCATCACCTAGTCAATAAGCTGTCTGAGAATCAAACAAAAGAGTTTGGACTGGCTGCTAAAGTTAGGCATCCAGCTGATAGCTTTGTTTTGATGTCCTTGTAATGTTTGCAGATCATGGAGGGTGCTATTTAGAGCAGGGGGTATCTACTGGGACGGACTTACTGGGGAGGTGAAACGGCTAGCACAAAGTCCAGGAGATGCTGATGATAATGAAATACAGCCCAGGGATTGGGGGTCATGGTGGGGGGGGGGAGTGGTTTCTTGCTCAAGGGAAGGACTTTCTGGGAGGTTGTGCTTTCTAGGGACAGTGTGGGATGGAGAGAAGAACATAGGCTTCAGAGCAAGGCACCCTGGATGAAAATCCTGGCTTTAGCGTTAACTCACTGTATGCCTTGGGTGGGGGGAGGGGACATTGGTGGTTCAGTGGTAGAATTCTGGCTTTCTGTGTGGGAGATCTGGGTTTTTGATTCCTGGCCAGTGAACCTTGTGCCGCCATCACCTATCTGTCAATGGAGGCTTGTGTTTTGCTATGATGCTGTACAGATTTCAGTGGAGCTTCCAGATTAAGATGAACTAGGAACATAGGCCTGGTGATCTACTTCCCAAAATCATCCAGTGAGAACCCTATGGATCACAAAGATTTGATCCACAACCAATCATGGCGATGGTCCAGAACTAGGCAGTGTTTCATTCTGTGGTTCATGGGTTTGCCATGAGTTGGGAGCAAGTTTCTAAGCCTCTCTGAGCCTCCATTTCCTTGACCTGTAAGAAATGAGGCTAATGCCTTATAGGCGACTAGAAGATAAAATACGTGTCAAATGCATTACACGGTAAAAGTAGACAGGAACTATTGAGCTATAGAGCTAGGTCCTTAGAAGCCTGATATTTTGGCCCAGGGGAGAAGCTATGAAAGGCAACCTTTTGTTTTGGGCACTGCTAAACTGATGATCATACTATCCCTTTGCTAACAGCCAGCAGGTAAAATAGTGGGTGGATAATGCAAGTGTGTTGTGAATATAAAGGTCTCCATATGGGAAGTGCTACTGCTGTTCTAAAGAAGCCTACACATTTAATAAATGATCACTTAATCCTGAGATGCCGCTACGGCTCCTAGCATAACATTTTGGAATTCTTCTTTGGAATCTTTCCCAAAGGCTGTGCGATCATACTTTTGCCTTGTCCTTTGGGAGGGTCTGTTTAACGTTTGGAAATGGCCAAAATAATTCAGTGACAAATGTGGTGAATATCGTGAGTGATAAGCACCATTGGATGACTCCATCCGACCCTGAAGGCAGATTCTGGAAAGGGGATGTAGAGTGGGCTTGTTAGCTCTGGAGTGAGTGTGGGCGTCACTTCTTTGAGGGTGATTGTAGACATGATATAGCCCTTTGTGGGGAGGTGGACAAGACCAATGGGCTTGTGATTTCCAACTGCTGTGGCTGGAATCCCAGTGAGGAAGGAGCTGCTGCCATTGACTGCTGGGGCTGGGGCAGACTCTTCTTACGGCTGTAATATTTCTGCGTTTGTGGTTTGGCCTCCTGTGAGTTTGGGCTCCCGAGAGGCACTTCTGTTGCTGAAAAACTTGGACCACCACCAGTAGATGTTGCCTGGGGTCAGAAAGAATGGATTGAGTTTTGACTCACACACCCTAAGGGAATAGGCATGGGAGGCACAGTGGCCTGAGTTTAGATCCTGACTGTACCTCTTGGGAAGTCTCTGGAGTGTTAAAGGAGCTCGGGTGTTAAAATCCTAGCCTAGTTGTTGGCACACACTCAGCACGTATTCTCTTTTCCTAACAACGTTACTTGCCCTGAACACTTGGGTAGGAGAAGGAGGAATGTTTGCCTTTCCTGTCAGTGGGAACTGTCACTCAGCCATCTGCTGAGGCCGAGTCCCCTTAGGATTGTCTGTGGGACCTGGCTGTTTGTGACCTGGCTGTGCAGTGGCCCTGTGCTCGCTTGCTCTCTCTCTCTTTCTCTCTCTCTGCATTATTTATAGTAAACCATATTAGAACAGAGTGTTAAAGAGGAAGGATGAGTCATCCCCATTGAAACCATTGATGACATAAATAAAAGCAAAATGCTTACTATGTGTTCTGCACAGTATTTAAGGCCAGGTTGTGCTAATTTGAATGCTCCAAAACTGGATCTGTGAAAAGCATACATAGGTGGGAAAAAATTCAGGTTTTTAACTAGAGAGAAGTTATTTATTGAAAATCCATTTCAGTATCTGCTTTCCCCCTTTTATTTACTTCAGATCTATATTCAAATCATGCTTGTCATCCTCCCTAACAAGAGAGGCTGGCTTATTCACTGGCTAAGGTTTATTTATTTATTTTGGGAGGGTTGAGAAACAGCCCAGCAGGGGAATTAAGTGCCTTAACGATCTCCATCTCTCCTCTTGCTACTGATTAAGGAAGGTTCTTGTAGCCTTCCACCTGCTTTGCAGGTGTGGGTTGTCAGGGTGACCAAGAATTATGGAATGGGCTGGAAGGACCCTTAAAAGCATTTATTTCGACATGCTTACTTTAGGGAGAATAAATGGAAGCCCATAGAGGTTCAGTGATTTGCGCAAGGTCACAGCAAACTAGTGCCAAAACCAGATCTAGAACCCACAGCTCTTGTTTCTAGCCTACTTTAATTCCTCCTTCACAAACTTGCCTGTGTCTGCCCGGGTCTGCTCACTACTTCCACCAAGAAGGAAGGGAGAATAGAATCTGATTTGAGAGCAGTTTCGAATCTTTGTGTATGGGGAGGGTGGAGGGTGGATTTTGGCATGGTGACTTGCTCTTGGAGCACTCATTAACTCCTCTGCTGCTCAGCCAGGTTAGACTAACACACACTGAGTGCTATAGATTTATGAGTGATGCCCTTTATTAGGGGTTTTTAAATACAAAAATTAATAAAATGTAGGACTTGCTCTTAAGAGTCTTATAATTTGAACAAAAAACAGAAGACAAAGTCTGTTGCTGTCAAGTCGATTCTGACATGGCGACATGACGTGTTGTGGAGCAGAACTACTTCATAGAGTTTTCTTGGCTGTAATCTTAACAGGAGCAGATTGCCAGGCCTTTCTTTAGGTTAGTACTTGAGTGCAAATGATATATACCACCTAGGGACCCTATCTGAAGGAGCCCTGGTGGCACAGTGGTTAAGCACTTGCCTGCCACCAAGAGGTTGGCGGTTCCAACCCACTAGCCACTCTAAAGGGGAAAGATGTGACAGTCTGCTTCTGTAAAGATTTACAGCCTTGGTTACTCTATGGGGGTGGTTCTCCTCTGTCCTATACGGTCACTGTGAGTTGGAATTGACTCGATGGCAATGGGTTTATAATTTGAATAGAGAAAGTGAAATACTTAAAATGTATATGTTGATAACTGATAGAAAGTAGAAAATGGAAAGACTATGATAAATACACAGAAAAAGCACAAAGGGGATTCAGAGATGAAATGAGTCCTACCTGCAGGGATTTATTTTCAATTAAAAAAATTGTTGAGCACCTACTGTGCCAAGCATTGGGCTAGTCCCTGGAAATACAGTGGTGAGCAAGATATATAAGACCTCTGCCCTCATGATGTTTTCATAATGGGGGGAGAAGAGTTTCAATGAGCAGTCCTACAGATAACTATGCAGTTGCAATTGGGATAAGTGCTAGGATCCTGGATAAAGTACCATTTGAGCTGGGTATTAAAGAATAAGTAGGATTTGAAGACAGGAACAGAAAAAAGGAACATTGTGATCAGGGCCAGCGAAAAGAATGATGAGAAACTTCTTTTGGCTGGAGTGAGAATGATGAATACTGCATTGGTAGGTTGGAGTCAGATTGAGGTGCCATAAATGCCAGGCTGGGGAGTAGAGAAGTCAGCACAGAGGAATGGGGGGAAGACAAGCTTGCAGCCAAGCAGATCCAAGTTCAAATTCTCATGCTGCAACTTGCAAACTGATCTTGGCCACATCCCTACACCACTGTGACCCATAGTTTCCTCATTCCTAAGTGGGGTTACCGTGTGGGCTATTCTGAGGATTTAAGACAATATACTTAACACACCCTGCACAGTGCCTGGAACAATGTGCCACCAGCAGTTGCCATCAAGTCGCCTCTGACTCATGGAGACCTCGTGTGTATCACAGTAGAACTGTGCTTCATAGGGTCTTCAGTGGCTGATCTTTTGGAAGTAGATCACCAGGCCTTTCTTCCGAGGCACCTCTGGGTAGACTTCAACCTGAGCAACTGAGCATGTTTACCGTTTATACTACTCAGTGACTCCTGGAATAATGTAGTTGCTCAGTATATGTGAATGTTGTTAGTTTATGGATTTTATTCTGGGGAAGTTGGGAGCCTTTGAAGGCCTTTGAAGGAAAGTGACATGATCAGAGTACTCCACACTGATATTATGTCCACCTAGTCCATATCCTGCAGCCACCCCCTGTTCCTTTTCTGCATATGGGAGTCAGTTTGGAAACGCACTTAGAGGGTGATCATCAGCCCTGAAGGAGACCTTACCCCGTGTCGTGTACCTGGCACTCTACCAAGATTTGACGAAGTGACACAAAGTGGATTCTTGCCACCTCTTCATGGCCTGGGAGAGGCAGAGGGGGCTGGGAAGGAGGTGGGTTTCAGCCATCAGGATCAAAGGAAGTGACACAAAGCCGGTCATTGGGACTGTTACCCGTCTCTCTGCCTCTCTTTTAATAGAAACCTGAATGTCTGAATTCAGGCTAACGGTCCAGTCTCCCCGCTCACCTCCCTGATAGCAAGCAGAGAGACAGCTATCTCCAGCGGCCCAGTCTTGGCTGTGGTTGTAGCACTACGCAATGTCTGCAAACCGACAGTGGCACAGGGAGATAAGGGCCCCGGCGTTGTGTAACGAGGGGCCTGATCTGTTTGCCCGAGTGGCTCCTGGCCCCTGGTTAACTGCTAACCTCAACGGAGGAGCAGGCCCTTGCTTGGAAACGCCGTTCCAGGGCCCCTCGCTGGCTCCACTGATGCCTTTTTGTGGTTGGACAAAGGAAGCTCATGTAGGCCGCCCACAGCGCAGACATGGGCTTGGGCTACGGGTGTTTGGTTGTTTTGTTTTTCTACCTTTCTTTTTCTCTTTTCAAAAAGAAAAGCTGAAAGGGGGACAGTCTTGCTTGGCACCTACCACCCTTAACCCAAAACAAAATAAAACCAACATTAAAGTTAAGATTCAACAGCGATATACATGTCCTCCTTCCCTGCTTGAAATGCACTGGTCACCAGAGACCAGCTTTAATACACGGATCTTGGGGACACTGGGTCTTGACCAGAAGCCCTTGTCCTGTAACCTCAATGTCATGTGGGCTTTCCTGACATCCTGGTGGTCTGGTTCCAGGGAGCAGTGGTAGAAAATATATGGTACGGGTTTACCTTCTTCCTTCTGTCTTCCCCAGCAGCCTATCACCCCTTCAGGGTGTATATATGAGCCACAGTGCAGTGACCCCCTCTTTTTTCGGGTGAGAGAATCCAGTACCCTGGCTGCTGGTGGTGCTTTCTTCTACTGTGACGGGAGAAGTGGCTGGAAAGGATTCCATCCCGAGACTCGTGTGTGCTCCGTGCCATCCAGCTTCTCTTTGTGCCCCTTAGGAGAGGGTTGTTACTGAGCCCCAACAGCTAAGTCCATTTTCAGAGAGTCCTTACTGTCCCCGAGTAATGCTGCTCTGTGGAGTTGCAGAGACTCTGGGCCACAGTTTTGACATATTTGTAAGGTTACTAAGTGCCTTCCCTACTTAGGCAGAGAAGCTCATCTCTCTCAGTGGTTTCCCCTATACCACAATTTTCATCCCTCTCCCCATTCTCGGCTGCTAACCAAAAGGTCAGTGGTTCAAACCCAACAGCTTCTGCATGGGAGAAGGCACCTGGTGATCTGCTCCCATTAAGATTACAGCCTGTTTACTCTGTTCTGTAGGGTTACTATGAGTCGGAATCTACTCAAAGACACACAACAATCTTCTTGTAGACACTCTCAAAGAAAAGAAAATCGAACCCATTGCCGTCGAGTTGATTCTGGCTCATAGCTACCCTATAGGGCAGAGTAGAACTGCCCGCATAGGGTTTCCAAAGCTGTGTAATCCTTACAGAAGCAGACTGTCACGTCTTTCTCCCATGGAGTGGCTGGTGGGTTCGAACTGCAAACCTTTTGGTTGGCAGCAGAACTCTTAACTACTACACCATCAGGACTCCTTTAGAGAATGTCAAGTTTGTTACTTTTATTTTGATATTTGAACTGATCACATCAGGGTGATAATATTCAGTGATTTTAACCAGATGCATTTGACCAGTTGGAAAAGAACCAGGTTGTCACCTCTATTGTTTAAGATGTTATGCTTCTATTAATATGTCTCCTGAGTGTCTTCCTTCTATCGTTTCCATTCTATGCTCTCAGGTTATTTTACTTGTTCTTAGCTGTCTGGTTGCTCACAGAGACTGCAGTGATTTTTTTGGGGGGTGGTAGGGGCAAGAATCAGGGGTTGGGTGGGAGAATGATGTCTCTTTTAATGTTAGCTTGAGTGGATGATCATTTCCAGGCTCAGAGGTTGCTCTGTGCCCACCGCAGGGATCTGGGTCAGAGATGGTCAGGGGAGGGAAGGCGGTGATTTAAAAGATTCCGAGGTGGTGGCTTCTATTGATTTTAGCTTATCTGACCCTTTAGCTAGAGGCTGCTCTTCCCTCAAAATGTCTAACTAACTGTAACTTAAAGCAGCAGATAAATGTATATCATCTCGTTTCTTGCTTTAATTAGGGCTGAGAAATTCATTATTTAGAGGGGTAAGAGCTCCTCGGGCGGGAGGCTTTTGAACTAATTTAGAGATCTGTGGCCAGGCTGCATGATTCCCAGGTAGCATGTGGTGGGGTTGATGGGAGGTAGAGAGAAGGAGCTGGTGCCAGCGTCAGGCAGGTGACATGGGGGTGGGGGGAAGTCCATGAGTGCATCAGCCAAGAACCTCAGTGTAGCCAAGGTGGAGGCAGACGCCCTTCTCGGAGGTGGGCTCCAAGTTAGCAATCCTGGGAGCAGGCGTCATCACCGGATCATCTTGGAACCTTACTTCTGAGTTTAAAATACAATCTGTGTTTAGATTACCTGCTGCTCAGGCTCATGGTCTAATTGGCCAAGGGTTAAATCCTACGTCTTTTTTAGCCACATGCCAGTTCCCACCATGGAGCCATGTGCTTTTAGACCTTAGTAAGCAGAATCTGGAGTCGCTGGGTTGCACGAATGATTAACATGTTTGGCTGCTAACGGAAAGGTCGGAGGTTCGAGTCCACCCAAAGGCACCTTGCAAGAAAGACCTGGTGATCTACTTCTGAAAAATTAGCCATTCAGAAACTTACAGAGCACAGTTCTACTCTGACTCACATGGAGTAGCCGTGAGTTGGAATCAACTCGAAGGCAACTGGTTAACTGGTAAAGCAGAGTCTAGGGGACGCACTGTAATGTTCTGTGATTGAGGACTCTGGTCCTCATTCCAGAAACCTGCCATGCCATGATAATTCTGTTCTGAAGCTGTAGTAGGTGTAGGTGACTGAACGGAATGTGCAGTGAGCCAGGAAATTCTTCAGATGTTGGGTTTTTGACGAAACCTCTGATAAACTTGGGTTTTTATTTGCTCGTTTGTGATAGAATGGTGGCTGTGGGCAACAGTAAGGCAGTACATTTTCCTTCCCAACCCAGGATACACACAAACATACCTCAAACAGAAGATTTGTGGAACTCTATTTTTACTATATGCTATGTATTCTGATATTTTCTCTTCTGTTCTATCCTATTTTATTTAAAAATGATGATCAAGACTCACTAGTGGGTAGTCTTCCATGGTTTGAAGAACACCACAGAACAGTGAGGACTTGGTCATGGATATTTAAATCAGAAAACATTTACTAAGCACCTGGTGGGTGCTAGGTGGTTGCTAAGTGCTGTGGGAGTAGTATCCCATTGCTGTCGAGTTGATTCCAACTCATAGCGACATAGGGTTTCCAAGGAGCGGCTGGTAAATTTGAACTGCCTACCTTCTGGTTAGCAGCCATGCTCTAAACCACTGCGCAACCAGGGCTCCTGGGTGGGAATAGTCTAGAGATATAAATAAGTCCCCTAAAGAACTCACAATGAGGCAGAAAGGACAGCCATATACATATATGAGTTGTAATGGATTCAACGGCACACAATGACACCAATGTATGTATGTACGTATGTTGATATTAGTTCCTGTCGAGTCGATTCTGACTCATGGTGAGCCCATGTGTGCAGAGTAGAACTGCTCCATAAGGTTTTCAAGGCTGTGACCTTTCAGAAGCAGATTGCCAGGCCTTTCTTCCGAGGCGCCAACCTTTTGGCCAGTAGTCAAGCGCTTAACCGTTTGAGCCACCTAGGCACCCTTGTATATACATATATGTGTGTGTGTCTCAGACCATGTGCTCAACTGTTATATGATATCAGCAAGGTCCTGGGTGAGCACAGGAGAGGACTGGAATGATTCTCATTAGAGATTCAGGAGAGCTTCACGGAGGAGGTAGCATTTGGCCAGTCCTTGGAGGATGCCTAGACTTTGGACAAGTGGCAAGTTGCCATTTCTAGCTAGGAGGTGAGCAGAGGTATGGCAGTGTATGAGTCGGGGTGGGGGGCCCATACATAAGGTAGTGGAAGGGGCTGGGGGTGGAATAGGCTGAGAGATCAGGCAGGAGAGGTAGTCTGGGGCCAGGTCGTGGCGCTGTTTGAATGGCATGGTAACATTCTAGGCATTTGAAAGGCTTAGTTTTTTGAAGACTGGATAATTGAGATTTTAGTAGAAAACAAATTTGGGGGAAGGTGAGACCATGTAATTGCTCAGAAGGCTAAACCCCTCTGTTGTTATCCAACCTTCTCTGAGTATTTGGTGGTAGTAGCAGGTGATGGGAGGCTGGCTGGGGGTTGATAAAGAGCTTTGCCGACAGTCTTGGTTGGGTGCTTACTGTCTTTTCTGAAGTTCTTACCTATCGTAACTCCCGCCTGCAGCCTAAGGCTCGCTTTGGGGAGAGAACCACCCTGCAGAGACCAGTCATGAGTGACATTGGGCATTAGATCTGGTGCACACCTGTCCTTTTTCACATTCACGCTCTACCCTTTGCAGACATTACAAGCTGCCCTGCAAACTCAGATCCAGACATCGAAGAAGTCAGACCACTTTCCCGGAGAGAAAGATTTGGAATGAAAGTGCTTTTGTTTTTGGAATCCACCCCTCTCTTCCCTTTCTCCTTGGTTCCCCCAGTGCCATCAAGCCTTCAGGACCTGCTCAAGTCAGGCTTTGTCTGGGAGGCTTTTTCTTCCTGTCTTGGTTCTCATTAGCTTCCTCCTCTTTTGTCTCTTTCGGCATTTACAGTCTACGCCATTTGATTATAAGCTCTGCTGACGTGTTATTAAACTGTTTGAGATTATGTTTTGTCTCTCCAGTTAAAACATAAGTTCTGTGAGGATAAAGATTGTGGTTTATCCTTTATCCTTACACTGTCTGACACCATATTCAACCCATAGTAAGGACTCAATAAATAATAGTAAATTGAGCATTTACCATGTACTAGTAAGTGCTTAGGAGCCCTGGTGGCACAGTGGTTAAGTACTCAGCTGCTAACCAAAAGGTCAGCGGTTTGAACCCACCGGCTGCTCTGCAGGAGAAAGATGTGGCAGTCTGCTTCTGTAAAGATTTAAAGCCTTGGAAACCCCATAGGGCAGTTCTGCTCTGTCCTACAGGGTTGGTATGAGTCAACATCAACTGGACAGCATTGGGTTTGGTTTTGGGAGTAAGTGATTTACTTGCATTAACACCTTTCTTTATTTGCATTAACACCTTTCTTTATTTGCATTAACATTCTCACAACAACCCAATGGGGTGGGTACTATTAAAATGAATACTTGGGGCGTGTAAATTTGCTCTCTCCTAGTTTGGACTTCTAGATTCATTTACTTCTAAGGAACTCCATGTTGTTGTTATTAGATGCTGTCAAGTTGACCCTCAAACTCATGGCGACCCCATGCATAATTGAACGAAATGCCACTCAGTCCTGCGTCATCCCCATGATTGGTTGCAGATTGGACCACTGTGATCCATAGGGTTTTCGTTGGCTGATTTTCGGCGTTCTTCCTAGTCCATCTTAGTTTAGAAGCTCTGCTGAAACCTGTTCAGCATCACAGTAACAGTAAGCCTACCCATTACAATCTAGCTTCCACCATTGTAACTACGTTGACTCTGTTCTTTCAAATGTCACTTGTAACCTCAGAGTTTTCTAAAGCATTGCACCTTCCTTGGACTCTAGCAGTGGCCCTGTTGATCCCCCCCTCCCTGGTATTTGCTGAAACTCCCTCTAGAGGCAGTGTGATCTGGTGGGTGGTGCACTGTGGGTTCTGTGTTTGAATCCTGACTTCGCCTCTTCCTGAGCAGCAAAGCACTTTGACCTTCGGTGTCTATTTCCTTATCTGCAAAAAGCTGGCAGTTTCTCCTCTTCACAGGCAAGGCGAGAGGGTTAGACTGTACACGCTTATGGACAATATGATGTTTGGCTCATGGTGGGTTTTCAGTATGTGCCAGTCGATGCTGAATGCAGCCCTCTCACCCCAGAATATAGATGTTCCCTAAGAAGATGTCCTTGGCTATTTCTCTTCTCTCTCCAGTCTCGTTTTTGGCAGTCTTGTGGTTTCCACAATCAACTCTCTGCAGATGACTTCCAGATTCTATCTCTAGTTTTGTTTTGTTTTTTTCCTTTCATATCTTGTGTTCCATACATTCCTTTCTGGTTGCCTGCTGGACCCGTCAGTCCTGCCAGCAACTAGATCTTGTGCCCCAAGCTGAGTTCAACCCTCTGCCTTGAATCTCCTCAAGTTCCACTGGAGGCTCTGCCCTCTTACCAGGCACTCAGCTGCCACACTTGGGTGTCATCTGTGGTTCCCACCTTTCCTTTGCCTTTCATATCCACCACATGCCTCTCCTACCCCATTTCCTCACTCAACCAGGTGATTATCCTGGTGTCCTAACCAGTCTTCCTGCCTTGACTCCCACCGTGGCTCATCACACGCATCCTCCTGAACAGAGCTCTGATCCTGCTCCAAAATCTAGGGAGTAACATAGAAGATTCTGAGCCTGTTGTTGTTAGCTGCCAGAGTCGGCCCCCGAATCATAGCGACCCCATGTGCAACAGAATGAAACGCTGCGTGGTCCAGCACCATTCCCATGATTGGTTATGGATCAGACCGTTGTGATCCATAGGGTTTTCATTGGCTGATTTCCGTCTTAGTCTGGAAGCTCCATTGAAACCTTTCAACATCATAGCAACATGCAAGCCTCCACTGATAGATGGGTGGTGACTGCGTATGAGGTGCATTGGCCAGGAATCGAACCTAGGTCTTCTGTACAGAAGGCAAGAATTCTACCACTGAACTGCCAATTTCTTCATGTTCTCCCCTAATAGACCCTAAGTTTTTGTGGGTAGGATGCGGGTCCTAGTCAGTTACATAGCCATCTCTTCTCCTCTCCTACCTGCCCAGAATCAAGTGCAGTATCCTGGTTTGTGGGTATTCCATAACTCTTGTTGACTTAATGAATTGGAGGTTGTCTGATGGATAATGCTGTTACTATGAAGCAAGGGTGGGCTGAACTTTCTACATATTTGCAATGTGATACTAAAGGGTTAATCATCAGAGTAAAGCTAGTGGTAAGGGTCACCCAGAAAGCAGGCCCAAGCTCAGGTATTGTCAAAGCAGAACCATCTTTGCTTTGGATTTTTTTCTTCTGTCCTAATTGGCAGGAGGGAATGGCTAGGGGAGTGTGAAGGGAGGTGGCCAGGCAGCTGCATGCACAGTGCCTTATTGTGCAGGCATGGGTGTTAATGCACCACCTCCTCTTTACCTGCTAGGTGACAATGAGCAGTCTACCTGGGGCCCAGGACCATGAGCCTCTGCAACCAGACTCTCCTTTCCCTTTCCTCACTCTCCCGTATCCCCCGTCCCCCCACTCCATACCCACCCTACTGGGCTACATCCCAGTGAGAAATAGTCCTTGAGGAAAAGCCTTCAGGGAGAGCTTTGCTGAGATGGGGAGGCAGGGATCAAGGGGTGCAAATTTGCACGTGTGCATTTGGGGGTTTTCCTGTGGATGCAGGGACCCTAGAGGAGTGGGTCCTGGAATGAGAGGCATGTGTCTGAGCTTTGGCCAACATGGACTTTTTATTTGTGCCTGCTCGTTTCATTAGTGCAGTTATTATACCACTCTGTCATCTCTGGAGTCCCTGCGTGGTGCAAATAGTCAGGCACTGGACTAGTAGCTGAAAGGTTTGGTGGTTCGAGCCCACCAAGATGCACTTTGGAAGTCAGCCCTGGCAGTCTGCTTCTGAAAGGTCACAGCCTTGAAAACCTTACGGAGCAGTTGTACTCTGCACACATGGGGTTGGCAACTAACTAACAACAATGTCATCTGTTCAGTAAGATTGAGAGCTCTTTGAGGGCAGCAACTGCGGCTTTTTCTTTTCTTTACCCCAGTTTCCAACCCAGCAGGTTGCACAGAGTAATGATCTATGATACATTCAGTGGATTGAATTGTAGAGTGGGCCTCTGATCCCAAACACCTTGGGAGGGAATCATTCCTCTCTTAACTGCCTAGAAATCTTCCCCTCTCTATAAATTGGGCTTGGACAGCGGATAGAGGGGTTGCTGAGTAAGCTCATGGGGCTTGGTTGTGGGGAGGCAGAGAGGAATGATGATCTAGCTATAGTCTTAAGGGACCCTTTGGGGTATTGTCTTTCTGCATCTGCACATGCTTAAATGGTGTGTTCTCTGCAGAATTGGTACAGGGATGAGCTAGATCTGGAGATGAGAGGGGGCAGGAAGGCTTGACTGCTCCTTCTCTGTTCCCTCTTCTGGATTTTGCAGGTCAATCCCAAAGTGTTTGCAATGTAAAGGACCAGGGGTTTTATAGGCACCCAGATGGTAGGCGTGGGTAACTCTGCTTGGGGCCTACCTGGAGAGCCAGCCAGGCCCAGGGCAGGAAGTGGCTGATTCTGGGTCACTTGGCTGCATGTGTTGGCTGCTGCTGAGATTGTGCCTATAACCAAGATCTTAGATCTGGAAGGGACATTAAGAGGTCATCTGATTCAGCTCATGGCTCTCAGGCAAGAAAACTCACATTATTATTCTCATGCTGATTTTGTGGATAAGTAACTGAGGCCCAGGGTAATACGGTGGCTATTCATAGGCGTTAAATGTGGCTCCCTATGGTCTACTCTTCTCTTCCCTGCCAGGGTATGCTATGAATGGTTGCGGGGGTGGGTGGGTCTTGGCTTGGCTTATGAGGTACACATTTGTGGGGTAAGGCCATTTTATCACTCATGTATCTGAGGAAGAACATCCTTGCTTTATTCCTAGGGGCTGACACAGGGAGGTGAAGGGAAGACAGGGCTGCCTCTTGAACTCTTGGGTCTTCCTGCGTTGAGGTCTTGTCTGACTCACTCCAGGAGGCTGCTGGTGGCTTGGGAAGCAGGGTAGGGATGCATGCCTAGCCAGAGAAGTTCCCAGTCTTCTCTCCGCCAATCCCACATTGTAAAAATGCCTGGGCCTTCTAGTGATGAGAGGCCGTTGTGGAGGCCTGCGTGGCTGAGGCTTTATCCGGGGCTCGTCTGAGATCCGGGTGAGAGGGCATCCTGATCCTTGGCTCAGGGTCTCAGCCTTTTTGTCTCTTAATCCTGAGAAACCCATATTAACACTTAAGACAGGACTTCGTTTGGTTGAATACCGTGTGGGCAGATCCCGGGCTGTTGTGGACAGAGATCTGGAGACCCAGCTCAGCATTCCTGGCCAGGGAAGGAGTTGTGTATCCTGTGGTCTCCCTGCTGTTTTGGGTAAGATATTAATATCCCTACCAAACCCTCGGTTTGTTTCAGCTCTTTTCTGCAGCATTTTCTCCTTGTGGGACATTAAGGAAGAATTTATCTGACTTTATTGTTTTTGCTTACTCTTTTTTTCTGCTCCAAGCTTCAGCTCTCTTCCACCCCTACCCCCTGCCCCTCCATAAAGTGGTATTAGTGAACATCACAGAATGTCAGAGTGGTGATTAAAGGTCCGTATATCCTCCCAAACATTCTACCTTGCTGTGTAGACTAAAGCAATGGATGTTTAATAAAGAACCTTTTCTTTATTTTCTCATGCCTTCCTCCTTTCCCCTCTGAGTCCCAGTTGAATACCCAATAGACATGACCTCTCAACTCAGCCTGTGGATTTCAACGTTAATACATGCTTATGCTGGGTGGGAGGACCTAGGAGTTTGGCTTATCTTCTCTTCATATAGTGAAATGGATTTTGATACTTCAGAAATGTAGAGCGGCTTTGGCTCTTCCTTATGACTTTCTTCTTTTTCCACTTCTTTCCCTTCCTTCCTTCTTCTTCCTCCTTTTCTTTTTTTTTAAAGTATATGGCTGTACCTAGTGTGATATAGTTCCTATAGTTCCTATTTGTTTCTCAAACTTGGTGGGATTGTGTCCTGGATATGTGGGGTTGAGACAGCTGGTGGACTCCAGTCCCCAGGCCACTCCCTATCTCCTTGTTTTTGTCCACTTGGCTGGACAAAGAGGGGGAAAAAAAAAAAACCAACCAAATGGACTCCCCTCCCCCACTCCTCAGATGGTCTAGCAGTGATGATCTGGAATGATTTCTCTGCAACCATTTCAAAAAGTGCTTAAATGCTTGTAAGTCTTTGGGACTGCTGGGCCAATGCTTTCTCTTCACTGATAGCCCCTGACAGCCCAGGCCCTCACCCTTCTGTCTTCCTGCCCCTGGGTGCCCGGTGGGCACCGGGTGGTGGGGCTGAGCAGGGCCTTGAAGGCTGTGTTGGCGAGCAGCTCTATTACAGTAGACTGCAGAGAGGTCTGAGGGCCAGAGCGGGCAGGTCAAACAGGCCTCTTTTATTTACAGTACTCTCTTTCACGGCCCGGGTGAAACAGGAGCCCCGAGAAGCTGCGGTGAAAGGGTACTGTGTTTGTGCATTCAGGCCTTCCAGGGCATGCTACAAAAGGTGGGGGCACCGCTGAGCGCTGAAGGGTCATTGGCAGTTTAGCTTGGGGGAGAAGAGGGGGCGAGAGTGTGGGGGCTGCGTCTAGGATTGTGAGTATTCATGTGTTTAGACAGCTCCAGGCTGCTCCTTAAAACTAATTTTATGGTCCAAGGTGGTAGGGGGGAGGGATGCGTCACTGTCTTGGTCCTCTTGTTATGCTGGAGCAAATGATTTCTCTGGCCCTTCATGTTTCTCCCCACTGTCTGGTTGTCCTCACATGCACCATGGTTGGGGACAAAGAGGGGACAGCGACTCCACTCCACTCCCCTCACGTTCCTCTCTCCAAAAGGCAGTTTCATGAACAGTGATCAACTTCTGTGAGTCTATTGTTCCTCTTGGTAGCTTCCATTTCTTGATTCCTCCACTCCCAGAATTATTTCTCTGGGCCTTAGTTTGTGCATCTCTAAAATGGGTGTGTGTTTGTGAGATGGCACCTTCCTTACAGGATTACTGTAAGGATTAGGTTAGATAACAGATGGAGCTGGCTTGCACAGGGTTCTGTCCCTTCAGACTGACCAGGCCATGGTCCTTTTTTGAGTTTGAGTAGCCACATTGAGGACCCTGCTTTCCAGTCCCCCCAGTTTTTCTTCCACCCTTCCCTGGCTCTTGGGGCACCTCAGGCTTGTCACCTTCTGGTTTGTGCTACCTGAGAAAGAGAAGAGAAATTTTTCAGAATATTCAAAGGATTAAGGTTTGAAGTGGTAGAATACATTAAAACATACATGTTTGGGATGATGTAAAACTTTTGGAAATGGATAGTGGTGATGGTTATACAACATGATGAATGTAATTGTCGCTGAATTCTACGCTTAAAAATGGGTAAAATGGCAAACTCTTGGTTATATATATTTTACCACAGTAAAATTTAAAAAATGACTAGGAAAACACACACTTGAAGACCACACCCTAAAGTTTCTCTTTGCAAGAAGATAAGAAGCCCCAGTGCCTGCCCTCCGTTGGTCTGAAGGTACGGTCTGTACGGACCTGTGCCATTTCTAGTACCTGAGTCCAGATGGGATGTTGCGACTCCGTGTGTTTTTCGCCTGTGCTCTTTAGTGATGAGTTTGAGATCAGATTTTCAGAACTAGAAACCAAGACCACCAGTTTAACAGTGCCACAGAATGGTTAAATGCCAGCCCGTCCCAGAGAGATGGGCCTTGGGCTGCTGGAGCCCTGGGTGGTCTGTGCCGGGGTGGAAACCAGCTCCTGAGTGGGAGTGCCTGTCCTCCAGCCTCAGAGAGGCCAGTCCTCCTTTCGGCCTTTTGTTCTCCAGCTCCCCTCTCTTCCTCTATCACACTTACCAAAGGGGAAAGCCCCTCTCTTGTCCTTGCCTATCTTCTAGAGAGATGATTAATAAACAGTAAGACAAATGCAGGAAAAAGTATACCAAGAAGTAGATGAGCGAATGGCCCGGATGAGAATGGTGGGGCATTGGCTTTAGATGTAGAAAGGGAAAGAGCCTCAGAAACTCTCTTTATCACATACTCCCCCCTCTGTCCATATCTGTGTCCTGTCTCAGCAGCTGGAAGCAGCTGGAACTTACAGAAAAATTGGAAAGACACCATTCAGGAAGTTAGTCCTCTTAGCCAGCACTGAGTTCTCTGCTGCTTTGTTTCTCTGAGACAATCTGTAAGAAAAATAGAGAGCCTTATTTCTGCCCCTTAACCCATTTCCATACCCTAGATGGTTTATAGAAAAGTCATCACACTAGCTTTTTGGGCCACTATGTCATATACAAAGATCCGTTCGGGGTGGGACTAAACTGAAATGTCAAGGGACGCTTTTTTTCCTTCTGTACTCGCATGTGTTTGAAATAGTGATGGTGTCCTTGGTTCAGACTTTGAGCCCCTCCCTGCTAGTCTCTTAAATATGTTGTTAGCTCTCATTGATTTGGTCCCTGACACATGGCAGCCCCATGCACAACTGAACAAGATGCCACCCAGTCCTGTGCCATCCCCACGATTGATTTTGGATCAGATTGTTGTGATCCGTAGGGTTTTCACTGGCTGATTTTTGGAAGTAGATTGCCAGGCCTTTCTTCCTTGTCTGTCTTACTCTGAAAGCTCCACTAAAACCTGTTCAGCATCATAGCAACACAGAAGCCTCCACTGACAGATGGGTGGTTACTGTGCATGAGATTCATTGACTGGGAATCCAGCCCATCATGAAGGACAAGCATTCTGCCACTGAACCACCACTGCCTCCCCTTAAATGTAAACCCTCCAAAAACCAAACCTGTTGCCGTTGAGTTGATTCTGACTCATAGTGATCCTATAGGACAGAGTAGAACAGCCTCATAGGGTTTCCAAAGAAGCAGCTGGTGGATTCAAAGTACCCACCTTTTTGTTAGCAGCCAAACTCTTAAGCATTGCACCACCAGGCCTCCCCTCTTAAATATAGGCCATTTAAATTTTTCTCCTTTTCCAGTAAAACAAGAGCCACATTAGTCCGCTTATAGTCTGAGATCTTGGTTCATTCAAGCATTGGGATTTTGGAACAGGCTACATGGAAAGGTTTGTTCTCCTGGTTGATGGAGGGCATGGGCTACCCCATGGATTACAAGGCACCCAGCTTCATGGGGTCAGTGGGAGACTTGGGTTTGCAGGCAGTGGGAAGGAGGTGATGGCCTCCAGAGAAAGCCATTGCTGTTCAGGAAATTTCTGTGTGGGCTCAAGCATGGCTGCCAGGAGCCCACACAATGCTTTTGTGTGAATCAGAAATGGCGCCCCTTTCTGTGGGAGGATGTAGCTCCTAACCAGGACCCATGACTGGATTCAAACCTTGCTTGCTCCTCAGCCAGATGCACCAGCGCCCTGGCCTGAGGGGCTTCAGTGGTTGGAGTGGACCCAAAATCAAAGCTGTTGTGGTGAGATGTTTTGAGGTGACTGAGGCCCAGCCCCAGAGAAGCCGG
>NW_004444030.1:10382921-10389762 GCF_000243295.1 Trichechus manatus latirostris
ACTTAGAATTATGTTCTACATCCTTCTTCAAGGGCTGGGTCTTTTTAAGAAAGTGCTAGGAGTGGGCCTAGGGGAAGAGAGTAAACTTCAGGTCCCTTTAGCCTGAGTTCACTTTGGTGCTGCATCGACATGTGCCCATGCTAAGTTGCCCGGGCCCTGAGAATAATTTCCATTTAACTAATTATTATTCTTACTCCAATAGATTTGAAACCTATTTAACTTTTCAGGGTCCCATAGCCTTTTAAATGTTTCAAGCATATCCTCTCTGATAGGTTACTTTTTCTTTCCCAGTAGGCTATAATTAGTGTCCTTTACACAAAATTGGCTTAGAATTGGATTTAGAGAAGATAAGAATCAAATTACCAGTATTTATCTTGTAAATTCCAAAAGATCTACTTAAGACACTGTATTAAAAAAAGGAGTTTAAAAGAAAAGTTTATTCTATGAAAAAGTAAATTCCCCATGGTCTAAAGCAACCCGGGGAAATTTTAATATCAAACCTGCAACATTCCCTCAGAGGAACCTAAAATTGCCTTTTCCTTTGTCTTTGGTTTTTCTCTTCAATTGAGCTTCTGAAATATGTTGCCAGCCTTTGGATAGTAGAGAGCTGATGTGGTCGTGGTTTTCGTTAAAATTTGGAGAGTTTAGATTACTATTTCTGATTTGTGGTAAGACACAAACCTCTAAATGTGCCTATCGTTCAGAAATACGTGCAGTTTTTTTTTTTTTTTTCCCCTTGGCATTTTAAGTTGTTGAACCGTTGGGAGCTGGGAGAACAGGTCTCTGTGGTCCCCTGTATGCTGGAATATCCTAAAATGTCAGCATGTTAGTTTTCATGAGTTGTCTAGTACAGTAAGTTCCCAGCAGGTTTATATAAGGTCAGGTCAAAAAATATGCCTGTGTTTTTAACACTGTTGTTCAAGGCACGCATTAAGGTGTCTGGCGGTAACGGCATATGTAGTTTTCTCTAAACTGTTCAGCCGCGTTCCCTGTACCCTGCGAGTCCTTAAGGTGCACTTCTGATGGGGAACTCTAAAACTCCGCTTCACTCCCCAGGTGAGGATGCCGGGGGTTTCAGCTGCAACCTCCACCCCCCAGCAGTACACAAGCACCCTTGTGACTGCGTTCCGTTAGTGTGGCTTACTGCTTCAGCAACGTTGTTGACTTTAGTTTTCTGAACTAATTCTGTCTTTCTTTCTTTTTTTGTGTTCCTATGAAGGTATTGGATGCCAAAGTTGCAAATGATGCATTTCTTTTAAAGAAACGAAAATAGATTTTGTGCTAATTGCAATACCTGGCATTTGAGACAAAATTCCTTGGAAAATACTTAGACTATCAGACTGTTAAAAAACCCTGTGCATCTCACAATAGCCAATAGGTGGAAACAACTCAACTGTCCATGAAAAGATGAATGGATAAACAAAATGTGATCTCTGCATACAGTGGAACATTATTTGGCAGTGAAGTATTAGGAATAAAGTCCAGATTAATGCTACAGCGTGGATGAATCTTGAAAACATTGTCCTGAATGAAATAAATCAGACACAAAAGGACCCATATTGTATGCTTTCACTTATTTGAAATATCTAGAATAGGCAAAGGTACAGAGACCAAAGTAGATTAGTAGTTATCGGTGGCTGAGGGTAGGGAGAAATGGGGAGTTATTGCTTAATAGGTACAGTGTTTGTTTGGGGTGATGAAAAGGTTTTAGAAATAAATCGTAGTGATGGTTGCAAAAAATAAAAAAATCCTTTGCTTAATTAAAACACACACACATATTACCTGTAATCTTGTGTAACAATCCAGTTTTCAGCTGTAGTCATTGCTGCTGTTATTAATTAGGTAGAGTTATTTTCATTAGGTACTGCCTCTCAAGTGGTTGACTACTTGTTGTGGTCCTGTTGTTCCATCTCTCACATGATTCTAGAAAAGTCTTCCCCCTTTTTGACTCTCAGACTTTCTCTAGTTGACCTTTTGCCAGAGGCAAATCTTCCACTTTGATTTTTGTTTTTTTGGCACTGAAATAATTAAAGATACGTCTATGGACTTTACACACAAGGAGATTTTAGGAAGAAAGGAAATTTAATCTAGGTTTGCAAAATTTTTGAAAATTATGGAATAGGTGTGTATGTTTTTAGGCTTTGTACCTATGTGGTCAGGTTCTTAGAGGTTTTATGTTTCCCACCTGGGGAGTGCCTTGCCTCCCACAACTGGTTGTAGATATAGGCGGAGATTTTATGAGCTTTGGAACAGAAACTTTTTCCTGCTTTTCTTCCTTTAAATTAAAATTTAAAAACTCCCAAGGAAACTCAGAGTGAAAGATCTATGCCCAAATAAGTTTAGAATCTCAAGATGAAAATTAAAGTTCTGGAAATGGAAGTTTCCTGCACTCTTGGCATCAGAGCCAGCAGCCTCATTCTCTGCTTCCCAGGGTTTGATGGCCAGCATCTGAAGGTATGGGCTCGTCGTATATATAGTACCAGGCGTGTGGGCGCGCTGGCATGGATCTGAAAAAGCTTAACTTTGGCATTTCTAGGTTTATTTTAAACTTACAACCTTTAAAACCAGACACAGAGCTGCTTTTCCACTTAATGTAACTATACATTGATTGCTTTTAATTAGTGTTGGATCTTTTTTTGGTGTTTTTGCAGCTCGGGATATATGAAAAGTCTGACTTAAATTAAAAAAAGCAAAAGCAGAAGCAAACTCCTGACATTCTCGTGAGTCTTGCAGAAACCAACGCAGGAGCCTTTGAAATCCTAACCTCCCTGTCCTCTTTATTTTTATCTTGAAGTCAGGTGGGCTGAGAACTGAGTGAACAGTCCTAATTCAACGCACGTAATAGATGGAGGTAATTTCCTCGGACTGTTTGGACAGAAATTAAGCATCCGTATTTAAATGAAGGCCACGTTGAGCCAGGAACCACCATATTTTCCTAGCGTAAACATAGTCGATGAAGATAGATAGTGCCTGAGTAATGGGCTCTTGACTTTGGGTAAAGGAGGGTGGTGGGGCTGTTTCCTTCAACAGTATGGAAATGCTAATGATCATTTGTGATTTCCAACATGGAATTCTTATTTGCTTGCAAATCGCTACTACTTGTGGGAAGCCTCCACACCACTGCCTGCCCAATTCTACAGTAAATATTTCAGACATCCTCAGCCCTGCTCTCCTCTCTCTGCAGTAAATTACATATTAAAGTAGCCTGGTAACTGAGCACTGGTTGCTGTGAGATAAGGGCTGGGAAATCAATATGTTTGCCATGTGGCTGCTTGTTTATGACACCTGCCTGTAGAACAGTTGAGCAATGTTCTATTTGTTAAGGCTGCATTTCAGAAGCTCGTATTCTCCTAAAACAGGCACACTCGTACTGGGAGAGAGAGAGGTGCTACAACAGATATTGATTTTAGTTTTTCTAAGTATGGAATTAATTACACTTCTAAACAGTGGCCTCAATGCCTGTGATTTTTTTTTTTTTCCCCTTGAGAAGGGGAGGTAGATACTCTGAGACTCTCAACATACATATCATAAATCTATTTTAGAATGTTTATAATCTGGTCAGTTAAGAGAAAGCGTGGAGTTTATACCAAGGAAGTGTAGGTGTTGTTTAGATTTATCACCTCTCCTGATACCTGACTTCTGCCAGGTCCAGTCTCTTCAGCCTCCTGATCTTCTCCGATCCATGCTTTTCCAAAATTAAAAATAAAATCAAAGGCAACAGGAAACATTGCTGCTGGTAAATAGGCATTTCTACTCAAGTCTGGAGTGGAGTTTTATTTTAACTAATGGATGATACTGTTGTCTTGTGACCTAGCCTGCTGGTGAGTCAATGGTTGTTAAAGCTGTGCAGTGGCAACTCAAGTGAGTGAAACGTGTGTGTGTGTGTGTGTGTGTGTGTGTGTTGGAGGGTGAGGGAGTATGAGGTAGTCAGCTTTAGAGAGAGTACGGGGGCAGCCTGGGCCCCCTTTCATTTGGCCTTCCATTTTGGAAAAGAGCAGCGACGATACACCGTGTCTTCTTGCCTGAGGAATTTGCTAGAATAACATGCATTTCCAAATACCTTGCTCTGGAGCCTTTGGATGTCAGGGCAGAACACATGTATTGTTTTGGTGTGCTTGTGGGTGCCAGTGACACACACCCATGTAGTGTCCCTGCACCTTTCTAAGTGTTCAGCTTCCTCCACCCCAGTTTGTGTTCTGTGACTTCAAATGGATTTATGCGTAAGCACTCAGCTCCCGTTTGTTTCACCAAAAAGTTAAAGGTTTAAGAAGAAACATGAGTTGCCTTCATTTAGCACCAAGACGCAGCTGCGGCTTGAGCGGCTGCCCTGCCTGGGATTCCTGGGGATTGGGGAGATGATCTCTTAATGACACTAATATATTTTGAGACCTGATGTTTTTGTTTGTTTTTAACCCAGATTGGCAGGTTCTCCTTAATCAGTAGTGGCAAAATGTCTCTTTCCCTTCTGCTTTCTATGTGATGGCAAGTGGCTTTTCCAGTCATCTCTCTCCGCTTGTGTTCAGCTCAGGGTGACGCTTATAATTAGGTGGAGGTAGCTTGGGGTAGGAGCCCTGGTGGCGTAGTGGTTAAGAGATTGGGGTAAGAGGGCTTAGTGAGTTTGGCTATACAAGTCCAAACTTGAGGGACCTGAAGCAAGTTCCGTACAGCTGGTTGAATGGCTGTGTAGTGATCCCAGAATTCATTCCCCAGTAACAAAGTAAGCACGGTAGTTGACTTATTTTGAAGGGACTAGTATAGGGTCAGAGGCTGGTGGTACAGTGGTTAAGAGCTCAGGCTGCTAACCAAAAGGTCAGCAGTTTGAATCCACCAGCTGCTCCTTGGAAACCCTATGGGGCAGTTCTATCCTGTCCTGTAGGGTAGCTATGAGTCGGAATTGACTCAACGGCAATGTGTTTGGTTTTTTTGGTTTTTAGTATATATTATGGGGTCACCATGAGTCAGAGCGGACTCTACAGCGACTGATGACAACAACAGTATGTGTTTGATATTCTGTTTGTTTGTGTCTTCCTGGCCTGGCTGGATGTCAAGAGTGTTGAAGCCAAGACTGATTTGAACAAGTATTTCATCTTGCTTCTCAGGGGAGTATGGTTGTGGGGTGTTGGCAATCTGGCCTGTTTCCTCTTGAGCTTACTCAGGCACAGATGGAAAAAAAGGTGGAACTCAGTGAGGACCCTTCTAGTTATTTCAGATTTCTGGGAGATTTTTAATCATAGAACAGTCTGAGAACGGAAGTGACTCTGACCTTTCTGACAGACCCGTTTGTGAGATGTGGCACATGTAGCTTTATGAAATTATTAACCTTTTACAAGACTGGGGTAATTATGAACTTAGAGTGAGGCCAGGCAACGACTGTCAGAGTCCTCACTTGTAAAGATCAGGTAATTTACTGCTTTCAGAAAACTTAATGCTGGTTTTCCTACAAAGACCTATTGGGATGAGAAAGACCCATGGGATCATGAGTGGCCCTACGGTAGTTTTTAGTGAGGAGATATTCACATGGGCTGGCATTTTGGGGAATCCAGAAGAGCTCTTAAAGCCAGCAACATTGCAAGGTGGCTTTTAAATTTTTTTAAATCAATTAAATTAATTTTAATTAATTGAAATTAGCTTTAAGATTTTATTGTGGTGAAATATATATGACAAAAAGTTTGCCATTTTAACTATTTTAAGTGTTTAATTCAGTGACATTGGCTATATTCACCATATTGTGCTACCATCACCACCATCCACCTCCTAAAGTTTTGTGTCACCCCAAACAGAAACTCAGTACCCCTTTAGCAATAACTACCATTTCCTCCTCCTCCTAGCCCCTGGTAACTATTAATAACCTTTTGTCTTTATGCCCTTGCCTAGCAACTCACAACAGCAACAGTATGTGTTTGATATTCCAGATATTTCATGTAAGTGATGTAAGTGGGATACAATATTTGTCCTCTTGTGTCTGACTTAATTTCAATCAGCATAATGTTTTAAAGGTTCGTCCATGTTGTAGCATGAATCAGAACTTCATTTTTCTTTATGGCTGAATAATATTCCATTATATCTATGTACAACATTTGATGTATCCATTCATCTGTTGATGGACATTTGGGTTGTTTCCACCTTTTGGCCGTTGTGAATATTGCAAGGAACATTGGTGTACTTGTTGTCTGTCTGAGTTCCTGCTTTCAAGTCTCTTGAGTATATCTACTTAGGAGTGGAAAAGCTGGCTGCTGCTTCTTTTTGGACTGTTATCTCCTGCAAATGAATTTAGAATATTCCCTGAGTAATGATCCATCCCTTCTCATATTCTCCAGCTCAGCTTGAAGTTCTTTGGGGCCATAGAGGCTTGCCTTCCTGTTGGTATTGTTGTTAGGTGCTGTCAAGTCAGTTCCGACTGACAGCAGCCCTGTGTACAACAGAACGAAGCGGTGCCCGGTCCTGCGCCATCCTCACAGTTGTTGTTATGCGTGAGCCCATCGTTGCAGCTACTGGGTCCGTCTCGTTGAGGGTCTTCCTCTTTTGCTGACCATGTACTTTCCTAGGACTGATTAATGTGTATAGTTAGCCAGATTTATTTGAGGGGGTCGATAGAAACTTGCAATTATGGTGAAAGAAAGAAATATGGTGTGGTATGGGTAGAGAGAGCTTGAAACTTGGAGTCAAGATAGGCCTAGATTTGAGAGCTTGGTCATTTATTCAGTTGTATGTCCTTAGATAAATCACTTACCCCCCCCCCCCCGAGACTCAGTTTCCTCTCCTGTAAGACGGGGATACTATTTCCTAACCTGTAAGATTATTTAGAGGATCAAATGAAAAAATACATGTAAATTTCCTGGTT
>NW_004444030.1:10389862-10391806 GCF_000243295.1 Trichechus manatus latirostris
AACGAAAATGAGGGAAACCTCAATGAGATGGATTGACATAATAGCTGCAACAGTGGACTCAAACATACCGACGATCGTGAAGACGGCAAAGGACTGGGCAGCGTTTCCTTCTGTTGTACATGGGGTCGCCATGAGTCAGAGCTGACTCTAGGGCAGCTAACATCAGTAAATGTTAATTCCATTGTCTGACTTTATTTTCTTGAGAGCCGAAGACCTGATTTTATTTCTTTATATTTTTCATGTCATTTCATACAATGGGATTCCTGTGTCTGTTGCTTAGTTTTGTATATATTGTAGTGCTGTGCTGATAAAGGACCTGGTGGTACCCCAAATGGGGAGTGGACAGGTAAGTTTTACCAGTGGTTTTTAATTTTCTTTGTTTCTGAAATTGGGTGCTGCTCCAGAGAATAAAAGTCTTGGAAACAGTCACATTTTCCCTTGTCTTTTGGCCTCAGTAGTGGTGACCTTTTTCCTTTGGTTTGGTGGTCTGTGTGTAGCTCTGTATATGGTTCTTGTTGTTATTGGATACTGTTGAGTCAGTTGTGACTCATAGTGACCCCATGTGACAGAGTAGAACTGCCCCATAAGGTTTTCTTGGCTGTAATCTTACTGGAAGTAGGTCACCAGGTCTTCCTCCTGTGGAGCTTCTGGGTGGGTTTAAACCACTAACTTTTCCATTAACAGCCAAGCACTTAACCGTTGTGCCACTAGGACTCCTATCCGGTCCCTGGGTGTTACAAATGGTTTGTGCTTGACTACTAAAGGTTGGCGGTTACAACCCGCCCATTCAGTGGTGCTGTGGAAGAAAGGCCTGGAAATATGCTTCCATAAAGATTACAGCCAAGAAAACCCTATGAAGTAGTTCTGCTCTGTAACACATAGGGTCACCATGAGTTGGAATTGACTTGACAGCAATGTACTTTTTTGGTCCAGCTCTGTGGTGGGTCTTGTCTAAGTGTGTTAGGATTGTCACTGAACATACCAATGATGCTCGGATGGTCCTTATTCAGAGACTTCTGAGACATGGCCCTCAGCTGCTTTACCTACACACTCAGCTGCTTTACCTCAGTTGGTATTGCCCTTTTAAGGGAAAAAAAGTCTTTAAAAAATGCCTTGGGAAAGTTTTCTCATTGTGGCTCCAAGGCACTGGTGAGTTGTTGGCAGCCAAGTTTGGGTTTGGATCTCACTGGGGTTTGAGGCTGCTGAACTGCTATTCCTCACTTGCTCCTGCCTGCTTATGCATGAACTGGATCCTGGGTGAATTTTTCACTTGGGGGTTTTCAGCAGAAAGGTTTGTCATTCATCATCACTATCCTCATCCATCACAGCAGCAGTGAGAGTGGTTAGAGAGAACAGGTGGAATCAGTTGCTCAAATTTTCCTTTCTTCCTTTCTGTCTTTCTGGGAAGTGAACCGACTGGGAAATGCTTAAGCTAACATTTCTGGGGCGATTTTGGCATATGTAGAAAGAGGGATAGTCCTGAGGTTGCTCGTATATTCCTGAGGCGTGGTTTAGTAAGAGGTGAACAGTCGTTTATTTACTGGGTGCCTGGAGAACTTTATAGGCAGGAGAGCCCAGGGCACATTCCAGAATAAAGGCCAAACTGGAGCTTTTCGGTGACTCCCTTCTTAGCCTCGAAGCCTTTGATGCTCCCTGACATTCATCGTAGCCCCCAGAGCCAACCATGAGTCGAGCGGGGAAATAGAGTCAGCTCAAGCTCTTTCTTTGCATTCGCCCGGACTAACCAATCCAATCAAACATGGGTGCCCTTGCAAACCATTATGTCTTGGTCTTCTCAGCCGCTGGGAACATTAAAAGATCTTATTTGAAGGCAAGCATTATTGTATCAATGATGCTGAAACTGTAGGTCCATAAAATGGCACTCCATTGCGTTGATAATTATTTCTGCTTTGAACCAAAACACGGTGATTATTGAGGTTAAAA
>NW_004444030.1:10392020-10393655 GCF_000243295.1 Trichechus manatus latirostris
CACCCCCAGCCTGAGACCAAAGCACAATTTAACTCCATAATGGGCACAGAGGGAAGTGGACTGCAGCAGAACTGCAAGTTGGCAGAACATTCTGCTTAAACTCGCTTTTTTTTTTTTTCTCATTTCTTTTTTAGTGTGTACCGTCTGCTGGGACTGAAGAGGTTCTGGTTGTTTTTTGTTTTGTTTTTTTTTTAAACTTTGGGATATTGAAGTTTCTGCTTGCATTTGTCTTGGTAACCACATGTAACAGCCAGTGGAATCTTTCTTCTCTTTGCTTTCTCTGAACTCCCCCAAGGAGTGGGCCCCTATCTCTTGGGGATTAACTCCTTGTGGCCCCTGTGTCGTTGGTGCTGCCCACCCTGCACCAACATCTAAACCTCTGCACACAGGATGTTTTCTCTAGTGCTTATCAGATGGTTTAGGAGATGCGGGGTGGAGATAGAGGTAACGTTTAACCCATCCTGAATTCCTTTCATGAGTCGGGGCCCGACATGAACTCAACCACAGACCAGAGGGAGGGTTTGGCTGGAGCAGAAGACGCTAGGCCTTCTACATCGAAGGTGGTGTGGGAGCCTGTGGTGGGGTGGCCACAAAGGAGCATCATTTTCATGGTTTACTTACCACCCCTCCCTGACCGGAGTGTGTGGGTTTGGGGACCGAGGAATCAAAGAGAAATTTAGCAAACGATTCTTTTTTGTGTGGGGGCTGAATAATTCAATTTGTTGGTTATCCATGCCAGTGTTTTTCCTTTTCTCAGCTTCCTCGCATCCTTCCTCTCAGACTAGCATTTTGGCCAAGGTGCTCGGTTTGAGCTCATTAGCCAAGAGTGGGTAGGGAAGGGAATGGAAATCAACTTAGGCAACTCTGCAGCAATGAGATGCTCTTTTCTGCAGTGATGCACATGGTAATATTATGTAAGGGTTTGAGTTTTCTGTTTTATCCCTGATGGAACATGCATATAGAAACCTGGGAACTGACCATGTTCTACCCTTGAGTCTCACAATAATGACTACTTTCAAGGCAGAAACGTTAGACGTAGAGTAGGGAGTGGTCTAGCAGAGCTTTGTAAGTGAACACTAAGCATGTGCTGGCCTGTAGACATTGCCTGCTAGCTAGGGAAGGACAGAGCTAGCTGGTAAACATTGATCTTCACTTCCAGCACCCGAGATTCATAGATTTCTCACTCTTGCTGAGCCAGGTCATCTTTACTTTACCTTTTCTTCCTTCCTACCCCTTTTTCCGTAGTAAGAAGAAAAAGTATCCTGGAAGAGCCAAGAGTCAACCCTGGGCCCTGTATTACCAGGGTGAAGGGTGAGCTGGGAGGGAAGAGTGGATTGGTGCTGTTTTGTTGTACTTGGCAGTGCATTTTCCAAAATCTCTCTGGGGATGACTGTCAGATTCAGTGATGGGATGGACCTCTTGGAAGCCAAGAGGGAGGAGATCCTGTGGCCTGGGAGCCAGGAGGCCTTGGTCCTGGGAGCGGCTTGCTATGGCACCTCAGCCCACCCAGCCTCCAAAATAGGGAATGTCATTCTACCTTCTGCATTCTGGTTCCCACTGGAAAACCATTCTGTTGAACAGACATTGTCTAATTCATGTCAAAGAGAATGACAGTGACTCTTGTCAACTGGACTT
>NW_004444030.1:10394487-10395325 GCF_000243295.1 Trichechus manatus latirostris
ATACTTCTCAAACTGTCACCAAGGGTGCCATAAAAGAGACATTTGGACAGTGGTGCTGGGGAGATCCTTGTCTTTGCTTGTGTGAATACAAAGGGATTGGCATAGCCCAGATCACTGGGGAAGGCAGTTTTTCTTAATTTAGCTTTTAATTGCTTTCTTTCACTTTTATGTATAAAAGATTGTCCATTTAATTAACTCAAGAATGCAATTTCAAAAACACTAATGCTTTACACATGATGGCTTTTAAAATAAAAGTAGCATTCTAATATTGCATAATGTTTTCCTATCCCCTCACGCTCCCCCTCCTCCAGCCACCACCCCTCCAGCCTGTATTAACCTTTAACATCGGAGAGTTGTTTATGAGAGAAATGCTGGTCCGGGCGGTGTGTCTTTGCCTCCACTTCCCATAGAATGACTGCTGTCAACAGTGATGCAGGGGTGCTCTTTTCTGGAGTGTTCTGTGGCCTCTATGAGGAGAAGGCAGTTCATCCCTTCACCCTTGGCCTGTTTTGTACCTGTGTTTAGTCTCTTTTGGTTCATGTTGACCCCTAATTCTGTTCCTGGCTTAAAAAAAAAAAAGAAAGAAAGAAAGAAAAAGAGAAACAGCCTTATGATGAATTATATGGGAAAATGAAACAGAAAATAAAAACCCAACACTTAACTCTAGTTTCCTTTGGACTTTTTGTTAGAAGCCAGTATAAACTGGCCCAGGAGTTGCTGATTCTACCATTTTCTCTTTTCTGACTGAAGAGAAGAAATCTAATTCTTTCTTATTCCCTTACTACTACCAGAAATGTTGTGAATTCCCCATGTCTTTGGCATTTTCATTTCTGATAGT
>NW_004444030.1:10395815-10405472 GCF_000243295.1 Trichechus manatus latirostris
GGGACCTTGGGATCCTGTGACTCGTTCACCTACCCTGGAGCTTGCTTGTGTATTTGGTTCTGATGATGTCCAGATGAGAACGTCATAGACCTTGTAATGTTGTGGTTGTTGTTAGCTGACTTCAAGTCGATTCTGACTTCTAGCAACTCCATGTGACAGAGTGGAACTGCCCCATAGGGACTTATTGGCTGTAATCTTTACGGAAGCAGATTGCCAGGTCTTTCTCCCCCAGAGCCACTGGTAGTTTCGAACTGCCAACCTTTGGGCTAGCAGCTGAGTACTTAACCATTGCACCACCAGGGCTCCCGGACCTTGCAATACCCACTGTAAAAACCTTTGCATTTAGATCTAACATAACTCTCAAAAGCCTGCGATTAACCTTGTTTTCCTATGTTCTGACTTCCCTGGTGATGAAACTCTTGGTCATTTAGTGTGAACAAACCCAGTGTAACTCTGCCAAGGGTTTCCCTGAGTGACAGGCAGGTCACTTTTCAAATGCATCCTCTCTCTCATGGTGTCCTTTCTTCAAAAAACAAGGTGTTTGCACCTAACAAAGTCATTGCAGCGCTAAAATTTCCACCCCAAAAGAGCAATTATATAGCTGTTGTTGTTGTTAGGTGCTGTGGAGTCAGTTCCAACTCCCCATGTGACACAGTAGAACTGCCCCATAGGGTTTTCTTGGCTGTAATCTTCACAGGAGCAGACTGCCAGGTCTTTTCTCCTGCAGAACCACTGGGTTGGTTTAAACTGCCAACCTGAGTGCTTAATCATTAGGCCACCAGGGCTCCTTGTATAGCTATCAAACCAAAACCAAACCTGTTGCCATTGAGTTGATTCTGACTCATAGTGACCCATTAGAACAGGGTAGAACTGCCCTGTAGGGTTTCCAAGGAGTGGCTGGTGGATTCGAACTGCCAGCCTTTCGATTAGCAGCCCAGCTCTTAACCACTGCACTACCAGGGCTCCTGTATACTTATTAGAAGTGACTAAAAGATTGTTCCTTTCCCTACAGTGGGTGTGTAACACTTTTTCTTAACTATGAGATGTGGATATATACATATACATCTTGGGAGAATTATGTACTCTTGATTCCACAATGTGTTGGTTAAAAATTATTTTGGACACAAATATTTTAACAAAGAGGAGCATCTCTGGGGTGAGACGGGGTGGAGCTTAGAGATGGTGTGCAGGACAGCACTTTTTATTTTCCATCCTATCTGGGGAGAGAGATTTTTAAGATAACCTGGAGAGAAGAAAGAATATGGTCAGAGATTGGGGAATAGTGTATTATTATTTTTTAAGTCTGCCTTCTTTGTAGTGGGATCCCCTTTCCACTTCCCACCTTATTATTACTGTTTTGTATGAGGAAACATTCATTGTCGAAGATGGCTGGGAATGCCACTTGTGAGTAGGAGAAGTTGACGGACACCATACGGCTTTATCATTCATGAATTCCTGAGTTCATTCATTGAGCTCTTTAAACTTCTGTGTGTACAATGGCAGCCACAGATGGTCTTTCGGTGCCAGGTTTAGCTCTGAGCCCCAAGGCCCTGACAAAAGAGGGCACGGAGAGCAGCTGAGTGTACAAAATATTTCCAGCCATTAGAAAGCTGCTTCCGAGCTTGAGGCTCAGGAGCTAGAACACCTGTCATCTCTAGCATCTTAGGAGTCTTTTCTTGTCTTTTTCCTTTTTTTAAACCTAAAGTGAATCTGGAAACCCTGATGGTGTAGTAGTTGAGAGCTATGGCTGCTAACCAAAAGGTTGGCAGTTCGAATCCACCAGCCACTCCTTGGAAACCCTATGGGGCAGTTCTACTCTGTCCTGTAGGGTCGCTATGAGTTGAAATCGTCTCGACGGCAATGAGTTTGGTTTGGTTTGGTATAATGTGAATCTCTGAGCCAACTTCTATTATTGCAACAGCGGTCACAGTATCTGACTTTTATAGTGGAATTGATGTCCATTCGTGTATTCACGGAGCTCCTTGGGAATAGCTCTCTACCTTCTTGTTCTGGAAGAAGTTTTCTCCCCCTGACCCCACGCAACTCTCTAAAAGACACATAAGCTAATAGGAAATTGCCAGTAGGAATTGATGGGGGTCAATGGTGGTGGTGGCTACTTTCTTAGACATAAGGGAGGTGGCTGCCGTGGGCTGAGCACCTATTGTGTGTCAGGCTCTGAGCTCAGTGATGGTACGTAATGACCTCATGCAGCCCCAGTGGGTCATTGGCATCCTGGTGTTACAGATGAGAAAGCTCATCTTTACAGACGAGAAGTTCAAAGAGGTTAAATATTTAGCTCATGCTTTTAAATTGGGTAACCCCTGCGTGGTACAAATGGTTAATATGCTCCACTGCTAACTGAAAGGTTGGAGGTTTGAGTCTACCCAGAGGTGCCTTGGAAGAAAGGCCTGGTGATCTACTTCTGGAAAATCAGCCATTGAAAACCCTATGGAGCACAGTTCTATTATAACACACGAGGTCACCACGCATCAGAGTTGACTCAATGGCAACTTTTTTTTTTTTTTTTTTGGTTTAAATTGGGTTGCTGGACCCATAAAACAAAACGAGACTAATGAGGCACAACAGTCCAGGAACAAAGACTAGAAGGCAGGAGGGGACAGGAAAGCTGGTAATAGGGAACCCAGGGTTGAGAAGGGACAGTGTTGACATGTCGTGGGGTTGTTAACTATTGTCATAAAACAATGTGTGTACTAACTGTTTAACGAGAAACTATTTGTTCCGTAAACCTTCATCTGAAGTACAATAAAAAAAAATTAAAAAAAATAATAAATTGGGTTGCTGGAAATCAAACCCAGGTCTGTGTGATTGCTCGGTCTGAGCTCTTAATGCCTTCTTGGATTTTCTCTGTGAGTACTGGGATAGGCCGGCCTCAGTGTTGATGGGCAAAGGCACTCAGCCAAGCTTGGCTTCACCAAACTGTGGTTATACCTACCTCCTGTGTTTGCTGCATCAGTGGGTCAGTCCCATTTTCAGGGCTGGGATGGGACAAATTTGTAGTCCTAGCCCATGACAGGCCTAGTTGAGCTGAGACTTGGCACTATGGAAGGGGAGGCTTTGGGGGGAGTCAGGCAGAGGAAGAGGAAGTGTATGGGGTGTGTCCCCATCATTGAGATGTCTGTTTCTTCTGATTGAGTTCACTTTGGACTTTGAGTAGCTTTCATTTGAATGTGGCTGTTGTCTCAGGAACTTTGTCCCGTGCTGAACTGGCCTTCATTGCTCTTCTGGAAACTGCTGGTTCCCCAGAAGTAATAGGATTACCTGGGTGGGCTGGTCTATGGTGAGTGAGGTCGGTTCTTTGTGCCTTGACAGGTGATTTATTTGACTTAGCCAGGTCCTTGACTAAAAATGTCCTTTCCCTGGCATCCCAAATCCCTGAGCCAGGCCGTCTCCTACATGCTCTAGTGTGGGTCACTGTTAGAGAGACCAGGACTTCGATGGAGTTCCAAGGCCAGAGCTGGGGAGCACAGAGAGACCCAGATGTTTTACATAGTTTTTTCCATTGCCCTGATCAGGAATGTGTTCCCCCAGGACGGGTTATGGCCTGGAAATGAGCCTAATGTAAACATCCTTGCCGCTGCTAGTCCCCTTAATCGAATAGAAATGGCTTGGGGATGAGTGACTTGGGGTGGGGGGAGGGAAGTAGTGGCAAGAGTGGGGAGGGAGACGGGGTGAGAGATTTAGAGATTGAATGCAGAGGCAAGGGTGTCCAGGGGCTGTTCTCCCAGTGGGTTCAGAGGCAGACACAGGGCAGGTCCTGGCAGGAAACGGCTTAGTGAAGTTGGTGTGCTGCAGACCAGCTGAAGAAGGCCTGGGGGCCTCATTCTCATAGGCAATGCGAAATGTTGAAGGAAAGTGTGGAAATCATGGTTCAAAAGTATAGAAAGCATGGGCAGAACAGGGAGGGAACTCAAGGTGTATTAGAAAAGCTAGGACTTGGAGAAGGAGTAGGTAATGTCACAGGACGACTTCTGGAAAGAGCCTACTAATTCAAGTACTTTAAGGGACTTTAGCATCATGTTCAAAATTGTAATACTTCGAAACTGTATGTTTTGAGGGAACTAGAATATCAAAGGAGCCATGTTTTCTCTGGAATCATCTAGATAAAAAGTATGGTATATTGACCAAATCCCTGGGTGGTGCAAATGATTAATGTGCTCAGCTGCTAACTGAAATATTGGAGGTTCAAGTCCACCCAGAGGCCCCCTCAGAAGAAAGGCCTGTCAATCTTCTTCCAAAAAATCAACCACTGACAACCCTACAGAGCACAGTTCTACTCTGACACACATGGGTTGGAATCATGAGTTGGAGTCTACTTGATGACATCTGATTTTGAGAAGGGGCATGAAGAATTTGGGACATTATGTGTATATGTGTATTGTGGGGCGATTCAGTCTGGTGGCAGGGACCCTCCATGTCTTAAAGAGACTAACCTTCTCTACTGTGCCTCCACCTCTTTTTCCTGTCCCTCTGAGAGCCTGATGCTTTTCTGAGATTCTGGGCATTTAACCCAGACCCAGGTGGAAGATTCTGCCTCACGTGGTCTTCCTCAGCTCCCTGGGCATAGACCCCCAACACAGTAATCTGGGGTCACCAGGGACAGTTCTGTTTCACTAATCTGACCTGGATAGTTTTCTCTTTTGTGGGGGCGTTTAGGAGCAATCCAGGGAAAGCCATGGCAACAGCCTTGCCTGGTCAGTAAACTTTTCAGGCTTTTGTGTGAGGCCGGCTTTAAAGAATTTGCAGAGATGCCAAGTTGTGTTTGTTTCTATGATGCAGATTCAAGGAAGGAGTGGCAGGCAACAGGGGGAGACCACAGGATTAGGAAGGTGGCGGCAACCTTTCTATTCCAGTGTCTTTGAATCTTGGCGCTTGAATGTGCCAAAGAGAGGGAAGATATAAACAATTTAGTTTGCCTTCAGGATGCAGGGATCTGATCTAAACATGATTAAGTTGATTTGATTTGATAGATTGGAATTTCTAAGTGATAGAAACTGATGAGGTTAATGTGAAATATTTACTTAATAAGCCTCATTACCTGATACTGAAGGGTAGAGGAAGAAAAGATTCTTGGTAACGCATTTGATCTTTTGGAAATGAAGTTGGGTTAAAGTTTTCTTGGTAAAAACTGAATTCTGTGATCGTGTTTTTACACATGCTGTGCTTAAATATTAACACCAATTGAGCAAATTGCCTTTTAACTGCCTTTATTTGCTTTCATTAACAGTATAATTTAAAAGCTCAGGAATTTGCATGGAACCTGTTGTGCGTGTTAGGGGAAAAACTATTCATAAATTAATTAATCGTGAGAACATTATCTTGAAGAAAGGTCTCGAAGCACGAACATGGTTTCTGAAAAGCAGTGACATGTTTGTGCTGTTTCTTGGGGACATGATGTACTTTTGGCTTAGCTGTCTGGGTTTGTGTGTGTATGTGTGTATGTGTAATAACTTGGCAGGATCCAGAAAAATTTTAATGACTGGACATGTTTTAAGTTAAGTTGAGTGAACCTAATTACACTGTAGTTTCCAGAGAGCTACAGGCAATACCATTGGTATTTAAGCACTAGTTTCAAAATTAAAGCCAACCTATATAATTGTCTGTGCTCCTTGACTTGTTTATCTCTCCCCCCCTCCTCCATCTCTGATCCCCCTTCTCTCTCTCTCTCTTCCGCTTACACACCAATAGGGAGAGAGAAAAGCTGGCCAGTGCTACTAAACCACAAGATTGTTCTTCCAGTGAGTAACATTATCAGCATTGTCCTTTTATGAAATTACTCTAAATTTATGTTAGAAGTTTCCAGAATGATTTCACTGAGATCTGTCACTTCCTTCTGTACAGATGTTTTTGTGGTTTGGAACTTCAGCCAAGGCAAACATTATGAATGAAATTCTGAGACCACCGTGTCCTATGAAGGGTGGCAGATTCCTTTGGGACGTATTTTACTCAAGCGATGCCAACACCTCTGTTTTGATAGCACTTCAGCTTTCATTCTCCTTCTTTCCTCTGCTCCTAGAGCTGTTGGTTTGTTGTGGGTGGTTTTCCTAATTAATTTAATCTGTAGTCTAGTTTTTCTGGGTCCTCAGATGCCAGAAGGCTGAGTTGATTTATCTCTGGTGTTTTTGTTGGCTACCGTTGAGACACATTTTTCCTTTCCCCTTTTTACCCTAAATCTCTTTCTTTTTTGAGGCTTCCAGACCCACTTCCGTGAAGAAAGAGTTTCACTCTTGTGCCCATTTGTCAGATGTACTTCTTTGGGGGAGGGTGGACATATATTTTAAAAAGGTCAAATACAAAATCCAGTGTATACAGAGGAGGAGATGGATAAATTTGATGACATAAAAAAAAATTAAAACTTTTTGCACATTTTTCTGTTGAGTTTTTGTCTTTTTCTTACCTGTTTGTTGATTCTTTTTTTACATCCATCAGAAATGCTAATCTTTTATTTGTCGGGTACATGGCAAGTGTTTTTCCCAGTCTATCATTTGTCCTGTGCTTTTGATTATGGTCCCTTTTATCATATAACATTTTTATTATTTAATTTTAAAAAGTCACAGTGGTGTCTATGGAATAGATAGTATAAAGCTTTTAATAGTCACATTTTGGAATTTGAACTTGGGAAGAATAGTCAGCTAATGTGAGAGAGAAAGAGAGGTGAGAATGAATGACGTTAAAAGGTTGATTTTTTCTTCCGTGTAAAGAAGTCCACTGTCATGGGAGGACCCCTTCTCTCTAAAGGGGAGTGTTGTTCTGGCACTATTTTCAGCACGTATTTGCAGCACCAAGATTTCCATATTCTACAGAGACCCATCCTAAGAGTTATCTGTCCACAGAAGGCAGCCCCATCCTGTATTTTTTTAGTTCTCCTGGGCCCTAGTTGGAATGCAGACTCCATAGAGCCATCCCTGTTTCCATGCACTTCATATTTATCTCTCAAGATGCTAGTCCTTTCTGGTTCATGGCAGAAATATTTCTGCACATCTCATCTTCCTTCCCAGAGGGTCGCTTGAGAGCAAAGACTCCATCATTCTGTCTTACTCATCTGTGAACTCTGCACTGTCTGTAACAGCCAGTGTACAATAGCCATCTTTAAGTAAGTAATTGACCAAACAGACCAACTCTCATCCAGCCCTTTTTACAGTATACGCCTCTGAGGCTGCTCCATCCTTCAAAAGAGATATTTGGGGCCTTGAAATCCAGGTATTCTGCATAAATGAGATTGATGTATTGACTTGGAAGCTGTTGGAATTTGGGGAAGAGGGAAGAGGAGAGAACCAGGGAAGAAAGAATTCCAAAGCTGCCAGCATTGAAATCCTGACTTTTTCCCATAGGTGAGTTTGTGGCAGCTAATTCAACAGGTATTTATTGAGTACCTGACAGGTGCTTTGCTTTGAGTGACGTGCCGTAGGACAAATAGAAGTAAGACACGATCTTTGCCCTTGTGAAGCTATTCTCTAGATTGGGATTTAGAAAATTTGTTCAGAAGAGGGGTAAAAAACAAACAAAACTACTCATCCTGTTCCTTCCTCTTCCTACCCATCACCAAGAAGCATGGTGGGGCTGTCTTTTTCAGAATCACCCCTATTGAGGTTATTTGTGCTATAATATGTTATTTGTCTAGTCGCCCAGTTGGTCTTGAACTGAAACCTGGCATTCATTCTTTCATTTGTATATACATTCATTCATTCAGCCATTCAACAAAAAGTTGTTCTATCAATATTAGCTAGATTGGCCAAGTTTTACATACTTGGGACTACTAAGCTCCTGTACCATTTTCTATTAGAAAGCTTGATTTATTAGTCGGAGTAAAGATGATAGGGATAGAATTGCTGCTGAAAAACTCATCCCGTGGGCTGTCTTGTAACCTCCAGGTGATTCAGTAGAAATAGTACTATTTTGAGCTCCAGGATTTATTTTCAGGAAATAATTGGTAAAATTAAGGTTCTTCTCTTAAGGATCTAGAATAACCTGATATTCCAGTTGGAGATGATTTAGAGAATATATCCCTGGACCTCAGCCACAAAATATTTTCAACAAATATCTGTTGAAAGATTGAATAATGGTTGAAGACTGGAGGTAGGAAATTTATGATAGAAGTTACTTTGGGGTAAGGAGGGCAGGAGGGAAATCAGATTGGGGAGATATACACAAGGGCCTTCCGTATGCATGGATAGTTTGTCATATTATTCTTTAAACCATTTGAATGTCTGACATATTTAAAACATTTCTTACTATTCTCCCACCTGATCGCTCTGTGTCTTTGCTGCTGAATTCTAGCCTTAGCTGTATCAAGAAGCGGGAGACAATTTAAGCCATCCTGTGTGTCTATAAGAAAAGTTTGCTTCAGTTCTTCTCCGTGTTCTTGCCTGGAACCGAACATACACTACCTTCCAACATATGGGACGGAAGTCAGGGTGGAAATGAATGTGTTCCCTGGGATGTTCTAGTTCTGAGCTGATTTTCACAGGTCCTGCAGATCATCCTACACTGACAGGTTATAGAGGCACAGAAATAAAGATCTTGGAGACCACTGATTCCTTCCTCCCTCCCTTCTTTTCTTCCTTCCTTCTTTCTTCCCCCCCTCCCTCCCTCCTTCCCTTCTGTTTCTTCTTTCATAAAGAGAGAGGTAGGAGAGGGATGGTTAAAGATGGGATATTGCTGCAAACCTATACACCCCTTAATTTCTCTACCTTTACCTGAGGAGCTGAAACCTTTCATTACCATCTCTGGGAAAGCCCTTCTAGGGAGAGGAACCATTACCTTTATACGTGTGAGGGACTAGAGCGCGCAGTGTACATCTTCCGGCTTGGTTTAAAGCGTTTGGGGTCTGTCGCCTCTCCAGAGGTCAAAGGTGAGACAGGCTTTTTGTTGGTGTTGTTTCACTCCTTCCCTCCCTCCCCCCACCCTTTTACTCCCTTTTCCTTGTTATCTCAACTTCCAAACGTCAGCTTTGATGTCTATTGTTGAGACTTCAAGAGGACTCTTAGCACATAGGCAGGTGTTGGTTTTAGTGAGCAGGCGAGAGTCCCACATTCTTCTTGGGCAGGGGAATGGACCTGCCACATTCCTTCCTGGGCTCTTCCCCTAGGGCAGCCCCAGTCTGCTCTGTGGAGGTCGAAGCAGGAGCCCACCATGCAGCTCTTCTTCCTGGGCTCCTGGGGCTCCTGTCTCGTGCCTGCGTAGGGCGTCTCCCTGTGGGGTAGTGGGTGTGCCCTAGGATTCTCTCCCCTTCTTTTTAAAGCCTGTCTGCAGGGATCTGTCTTCCTTCAGAGCGTCTGAGGAAAGGTTATCTAACAGCCTCGTATTAAGGTTTCATTAATCAAAGACACTTCCACTGCCCCTTTACAGAAACACAACTGCTTTGGCTGTCCTCTGCTGACAGCCTGCTAATTTATCTTTCCCTCAGGAAGGGAGGGGAGAAGCAGAGAGAGGCCGGCGGATGGATGCCTGCTTGCTCTGCAGAAGGATCCTCATGCTGGCTCCTAGCAGTATACATGCATTTACATGTTACATTAGGGGACTGTGTCCTCTGCTTCACGTCTTTTGTTCATTCTTTCATTTGTGTATTCCTTCATTCAACCATTAAACAAAAAGCTGGTCAATCAATATTAAACCAAATTTTAAACCAGTATTAAATCA
>NW_004444030.1:10406987-10408719 GCF_000243295.1 Trichechus manatus latirostris
GGGGCCAGGCATTTCAGGTAGAAGTAGCATGTGCAAAGGCCCAGAGGAGGGGAGAGCAGAGAAACTGCAGGCTATTTGGTTTCATTGGAGCTTGAGATATGTGAAGAGGTAGGTAGGGGTGGTGGCTGGAGGTGAGGTTGGCGTAGAGCCCATTGTGGTGGTCTTGCTCACTTGGCAGAGGGACTTGGACTTTATTCTGTAAGTTTTGAGGAAAGTATTAAAAGGTTTTAATCAGGGAAGGGGAATAAGAAGTATGTTTTAGAAAGAATGCTCTGAGTGTAGTAATGAAGATGGCTATGTGGAAGTTAGCCTGGAGTCAGGGGCACAGTTCAGAGTGGTGTGGGTGAGAGAGAATGCAGGCCTAAATGATGGCAGTAGCAAAGGAGGCAGAGACGAACGGGTACACTCCTGGGGTAAAATAGTCAGGTCTTATCAATTGGGGCAGGTGTAGTAATGAGGGAGGAGCTGAGAGAGACTCCTAGGCTTTGGACTTGGTAGATGGTGGGAATATAGAAATTCTGAGTGGGAAAGATAATCAGTTTTCTACTTTGAACATGCTGTTTGAGATCATGGAAAAACTTTATGTAGAGATAGTTGGTGTGTTTGCAGTGGGTCTTGAAGGCAAGATATTTTAACAAGCAGAAATTGGGAGATAGAAGGGCTCCCAGTCAGAGGAACAGGGAGAATAAAGGGCTAGAGATGGAAAGTTAGGGGTATTTGCAGAAAAAGTAATGGTTTCGTTTGGTGGAGATGTAGAGTAGGTATGAGTAAGTAATAGGACTTAAAACGTAGGTTGAGGCCCGGTGGTAGAGGATGTGGCATGCCAGGGTAAGGAGTTTATGCTTGGTTCTTAGACAGTGGGGGCTATTGAAGGTTCTGTGGGCAGGCAGTGATTTCAGGTTTCCAGGTTATGGGAGGGTAGGGTAGGAAGGTCAGCTGTCTTGCTTAGCCAGATGGATGCAGGTCTCACCCTGAGTGTACTGCGTCCTAGCCTTCTTGGATTCATCTCTCTACACTGGGTCCACACAGCCAGAGTGGCCTTACCCTACTCATGGCTCTTCTTCACGTAGTTCCTGGTGGCATTCTGCAAGGGCATTAGACTCAGAACCTGTTAAAGTTATCTTTTTCTCACTTCATGGGGAGAATGACTTCTGTGCGTTCAGAGTAGCAATGAATGTTGAATTAGAGGATCCGTAGTAAGATATCGTTACAAGAAAACCTAAAGGCAAATCGAGGGTTACTAAAGGGGAATGTAGTGGTAGAAAGTGAGCCTGGACTTTCTGTGTGTGTTTTCATCCTCCTTCCCTCAGTCTCTCCCTCTCCCCTTCCATCTGTCCATCCATCCATCCATCCGTCTATCTGCCCATCCATCCATCCTTCCATCCATCCATCCATCCGTCGATCTACCCATCTACGTATCTACCTACCTACCTACCTAGCTGGCAATCAGTCATCTATCTAGGGGGGGTTTGTGAATCCCAGGTACTCTTTAAGAGTATTTAATTAGAATCACTTGGTTATTATAAGTGTCAAGACACTTGTCTGTTTCCTTATTCCAGGAAGTGGCAAATTCTGTTTTGGACACAGGAGTGAGTGGCTGTTCTTTCTCAAGGTGATTTGCTCTGCAGAGGAAAGAGCGCTGGTTTTCTGAATTTAGATTAGGTAGCCTGAGTTTGAAGTCTTCCCTTTGCTCTGTGACCTTAGGCATTATTTGAATACTTACCCTTTTAAA
>NW_004444030.1:10409347-10411112 GCF_000243295.1 Trichechus manatus latirostris
CTCATGTTGATGGTCTTTGCTCACCCTCTCCTTTACCAAGCATGATGTCCTTCTCCAGGGACTGATCCCTCCTGATAACATGTCCAAAGTACACATATATAAAGTATGTGTATATATGCGCAAATAAGCAAGAAAGCCATTTGACCCAACACATTTTACGTGCAGCTCTTAGGAGACCAGCTATAGCCCTTCCAGGTCCTACTCTCACTGCAGACCGAGTCCTGAGTTGTCTAGACTCGCATTAGCACTAGAAGCACAAAGGGATGGTTGTTTGTTCTCAGTTGCCCCTTCCAGGAAAGGCTGTGGGGAGGTATCAGAGGCAGGATATATGGATTCAGGCATGACGAAGGGACAGATTCCCAGTCTTAGCCTGACACACAAGAAAATTGGAGTAGGAGCAGCTGGATGGGGCATGAGGGTCTACGGAAGGGAGCACACAGGTGGCTACCCTTCCTTTTTCTCCTTTTCAGTTGTATGTAGAGATTGCCTATGTATTTGCAGCCAGTCTTAAAGAAAAGCTATTTTAACAGGTAGAAGTTGTCAGTATACTAATTCAGTTGTGTCCACTGAGGTTTTGTTTTGTTTTTTTTTAGACTGTGATGAAAAGGTGTTTTAAAGGTATACAATAAAACGTTCACAACGTACGATTCAGTGACATTGACTACATTCTTCATGTTGTGCAACCTTTGTTGCCATCCTTTTCTAAATTATTTCACCACCATTAACATAAATTCAGTGCCCCCTAAGCAAAACTTTCCCTTCCCTCCTCTCTCCCATCCTTGGTAACCACTAAGAATTTTTGGTTGCTGTATATTTGATTGGGTCCCTGAATGGCACAAGCGATTTGTGCCTGACTACTAACAAAAAGGTTAGCAGTTTGAACCCACCCAACAGCACCACGGAAGAAGGGCTTGGCAGTCTGCTCTCCCAGAAAGATCACAGCTAAGAAAACCCTATGAAGCTCACTTCTACTCTGTTTAACACAGGAGGTTGCCATGAGTCAGAATCACCTTGATGGCAAAGAGTTTTTTGGTTTCATAGATTTGCTTATTTCACATAAGTTCTTTTGTATTTGACTTACTTCACACAGCATAGTGTTTTCAAAGTTCATCTATGTTGTGGCATGCATCGGGACTTCATTTCTCTTTATGGCTGAGTAATATTCCATAGTGTATATGTACTACATTTTGCCTCTCCATTCATCTCTTGATGGACATTTCAATTGTTTCTACCTTTTGGCTATTATGAACAATGCTGCAGTGAACATTGGTGTGTAAGTTTCTGTTTGTGTTCCTGTTTTCTCTTCTTTTGGGTATATTCCTAGGATTGGGATTGCTGGGTCATATGCTAGCTCTGTGTTTCACTTTTTGAGTCATTGAGTTTTGATGATACTTTAAAGTGAATAAGAATCAGAAGTATCTTCATTCCATGGCAGAAAACAGTGATTTTGGAGTCCCCTGAATACTGAGAAGGGTTTTCATCAAAGACCTTAATTCATGTGTATGCTGACATCTGGAGAGCAGAGATAGATATTTTCCTGAGGTCTGGATTCCCGAGCCACGAGCTCTTCCTTCACTCCTAATTAATCCTTTGTAGTTAGTAAATGATGAAATCATGACACTATGAAATTTCAATCCTTGGCTGTGTAGACACAACTGCTTTATCACAGGACCCCAGGTGTGTCTGAAATTAGTGTGTTGAATCTATTGCATATTTGATTACTTTATAAAATCCACAGGATCTAGAGCTAGAGTTTGGGGGAGGA
>NW_004444030.1:10411679-10426153 GCF_000243295.1 Trichechus manatus latirostris
ATAAAACTTCTGTTTGAGTCCCTGCCATGGTGGGGAGCGTGGGTTTTAACAACATCAGCAGCAGTAGCAGCATCGTATGAGGACCTGTGTTATGCCAGTGATAACATTAGGTGCTTTTAAGACAGGTTGTATGTAGTCCTCACACAACTTTGCAGTGTTATTAAATCAGAGCACAGATAATGAATTGAAGCTCAGAGTGGCTCAGTTCCTTGCCTGGTGAAACAGCTAGGAACTGGCGCCCACGCTTTTCCCACTGCTCGGGCGTGCTGCCTCTGTCTGGCATCCTCTGGAAGTGAAGGAAGTTCTTAACCACTGCAGCTTGTCTGCTGTGGAATGAAAACACCTCTCCTTAGAGGAGGGGCCTCCTGGAAGTAAGATTGCAGTTTCCTCTAATGATTACAAGGAGGGAAGTGTCCTGTAGCAGCAGTTGGAGGGGCTTGTCTGGAGGAATGAGCTCGGTGACCCCTTGGGGGCCTTTCTAGGAGGGAAGTCTGTAAGGCGGAACCCTACATCCAGCCATTTAGAAGAGAGTTGGCTGAGGCCAGTGAGAATCTTCCTGTACTTTCCAAAGGATGAAAGGGACTGTTGGAGCCACCCCATACATGCCACACCTCTGTTTCTGAGTTTCTCTTGGGACACCCACAGTGACAGCGAACACATCCTGATCTGATGGGAGAGAGATGACTGGGGACAAGGTATAGGGCAGCAGGCCGTGAGCAGGTGGTGTTGAAGACTTACATCCATTATCTCATGGTATCCTCACAATAATCCTGTGAAATAGGGAATAGTATTACCCCATTTTACATACAGATGAGGAAGCTGAGACACAGAGTGAGTCAGTAACTTCCTCAGTGTTACAGAGCCTCTAAATGATAGCGCCAGAATTTGAAACCAGGCCTGTCTGTTCCAGAGCCCAAGCCTTTAGACACTCTATTATACTGCTGATTTGGCAACATTGCATCCCATTAAAAGAACATTGCCGTTGAGTTGATTCTGACTCAAAGTGACCCCATAGGACAGAGTAGAACTGCCTCGTAGAGTTTCCAAGGCTGAAATCTTTATGGAAGCAGACTGCCACATCTTTCTTCCATGGAGCGCCTGGTGGGTTCAAACTGCTGAACTTTTGTATTAGCAGCCGAGTGCTTTAACCACTGTGTCACTAGGGCTCCTTCTAGCATTGCAAAGATGTCTCCAAATTTTGACGTTACTCCCAAAAGCAGTGCTGTTGGCAGCTCTTCATTTTGAACTGTCAAGATGGATTCTCTGAGATATGAGGTATCATGACCTTGTCTTTGGTTAAGTTTGACTACACAGTACTACAGACTGTCCTCTAAGATGCTTCCTGAGCCCCAAGCCCACAAATTTCACCAAGGACTGAGATGGCTGCATTCTTCATAGACACTGGGTTTGCCTGTTCCAAAAATGGTGATTTCTATAGCAACCATTTATTCTAGCAGATGTGTGCCTGGTATGGTTGGCAGAGAGAGTGGGCTCAGAAATGGAAACGGCCTTTTAGTCTTCATTCGCTGAAAGCACACCCTCTGTGTGAGGCATGTAGGAGGGAAAAAAATGGCATCCTTAGAATCGGTATAAAATCTATGGCCCAGCAAAGAAGTAATTATTGCTTAAGACTAATTTTTGTCAGGAGCTTGAGTTGGGCTGTTTTTGGTGTGTTGTTCTTCAAGGAGTGTTCATTGGCAGATGTACCTGTTGGTTTCAGTTCAATGAATGTTTATCACTTTGGTCTCTAGAATGTTGTGTGCATTTACTGTGGGGGTAGGGCAGTTATTGAACATGGGGGCGACACTGCCTTCGTTCTTAAAGATCACAAAGTCTACATTAGTGTTTATAAGGTAGGGCTCTTGACTGTAAGTAAAACAAAATGAATAAACAATTTGTACCAGCTTTAAGCCGAACAAGAGGATTTGTTGTGAGAATATGGGTGTGTTTCATGGAGCCCAGAAGCACGCATACAGCCCCCCCTTTGACAGACAAGTGACCGGAACTGAGAAGGAGCTATCAGAAACCCTGTCGGTATTCTCTCTCTCAGCCTCGCTTCAGTCCACGTGTGTCTAGTTTCATCCTTGTCTCTCTGCAGACCACAGAGTGAATCTAGAATAACCACACCAGGATTCCCAGGTGTAGACATTACAAGGCCTGATACACCCTTCCCTTAGTCAGTATTCCAAATTCTAGGAAGAGAGAGAATCTGTCTGGTGCAGCTTGGGTAGGCGTCCGCCGTGGCCAGTGGCTGCTGGCTTTGTGGTGAGGGTCAGCTAGGAAACATGGCTCCTGGGATCCACAGCTGGGCCTTGTGGATTGGAAGGGGCTTGGGAAGATCCCCCAGAAGGAGACCACTACAGATGGGAAGGCTGAACATGCTGCCAAGACAAGTCCGCCTGCCAGATTAGAATCTGAACCTCAGTGTCGATGCACTGCAGTTGCGGGAGAATGGCTCTGCTGTCTATATAACCAGCAAGCGCTACCTGGAGAAGGAATGTCTGAGGATGGATTTAGGTCCCTGTGTGCTGTTAACACACCCTAATGAGTTGCGCTCCATGTCATTTCTACACACGGAGTTCTAAATTGCACATAAATTCCCATTTCTTGCTTTGTTGTGTTTTTGGTCTTCCTGAGGAACAGTCGAGAAAGAGCTAGATTTATAGTTTGCCAGTCTCTTAGCTCTGTGTTCCAGAAGAATCAAGGTACTTTTCTTTGCACGTCCTTAAGAGAGTTTTTTTTTTTTTTTTAATTGTGGTAAATATGAATGTAACAAGCCATTTCGACATTTTTGTGTGTAGAATTCATTGACATTATTTACGTTCATCATGTTGCTCAACCGTCACCACTTTCCACTTCCAAATTTTTCCATCACCTAAAATAGGATTTTTAATAAAATAAAAAGAGAAGATGTGGGACTACACACTCCTGCCACCTATGGTTAAATGAATATATGGGTGCTAGGCTGTTGTGGGAGCCTCGTGTGGCGTAGACACCACTCCAGTGGAGTACATGCCGCTGCAGAGACCAGATGATGAATGTATTTTTAAACTTGGAACCCATGAACCACTTATTATTTCTGAATTAGGAATCAAAACATGAATAATCTCAACAGGGTTTCAGCAGATGTAGTCTGCTTATAAGGTCACTTTGCTTTCGGGAGATGGCCAGGGGTGATGGGGAGCGAAGACCAGCTCAGTTCTCTTTGTGATTCTTAGGGCATCGGTGTCATGCCTACTGCATTTACCAGTGGCTGTGTTATGCGAGGCACATAGCCACAGAGTCAGGGTAACTCATGGAAGCAAGCAGCCTTCTTTATTTTTTCATACATCAGTGTCACCACTGCTCACACCAGAGATACAAGAAGAAGATGGGCTTCGGTGGCCGTGTTCATGGCGGTGATGATTGAAAAGGCAACAGCCTGCAACAGAGTTCTCGGGTTTATCCCAAATGCCTCTTCCGTCTTTCCACTCTGGTAGCATCTCTCCCTGCATCTCTTTCCCCATCCCCCTACCAAACAAGTTCCGGAACTAAGGCATTCTGGAATTCCACCCTTGCTAAGCTCTGGGATTATGGCTAGTCATTTGGAAAGGGGATGGTGGGAGAGGGAAACAAACCCAAACATTAACCCCTTGGGCCCATAGCACGGAGAGGTCTCACCATTTGGGCCATTGGCAAATTAGTGTCTCTTGGCCATGTCCCTGAAGCTTGAGCTTGACACACCAGAAGGAGACAGTTAAGCCAAGCCAGGTGGATGCAGATCTCTCTCTGATCTTAATGACTCTGCAGGATACACCTGTCTCAGCCCCTCACTCCTCTCATTGTCAGTGGGACACAGGTATTGAATGACCTTCCAGTTTGGAGTAGAGCATGAAGGTGTTTTGGAGGAATAGGGCTCTGAAGCAAGAGAGACACAGTCTGTTGTCCTCAAGGAGCTTACGTAGAGATCGGGGAGACGTGTTCATGACCACATGCTCGTGCATCGCAGAGGGAACAGGCTAAGGCAGAAGGGAGAAGCGGGCTGTTACTGACCATATTCTCTGTGCCAGGCACAGATCCTAGGTACTTTACCTTCCCCATCAGACTCTTTTCCTTTATCATTTTGTTGAGGTTTAAAAAAATTAACAACAGAACTCACACTCATTTTAGGAAGTAAAGTAGTACAAAGGTGTATAGAGTCAGCAGTGTCCCTCACTTCCTCTCCATTTCAGCCCTCCTCTATGATAGCTAATGTGTGTTTTATTTTTATGAAATAATTTCAGACTTACAGAAAAATTGCAAGAATAATACCAAGACTCCCATGTCCATATCACCTTTAGTAATTTGGATCTTACTAACGTTTTTTAACATTTTGCCCCATAGATATTTTTCCTGATTTAATTTAACCGTACAGCAGCCTTTTGGGGGTAGTTGGTATTATCTCGCCCCATTTTAGAGATAAGGAAACTGTGGCCCAGTGGAGTTGAATAATGTGTCCGATGCCATATGATTAGCAAATGGGAGAACCAGTATTCCAGCACAAGTCCCCTTATAACATCATTTTAGCTTTAGTTTTTGTCTTTCCTCATACAACCTCTTTTCTAGTCAAGTCTGCAGGAGGGCATGCATTTCCTTTGCAAGGAGGAGATGATTACAGGAAAGGATAAGGTGAAAGGAGTCCTTAGTGCAAATGGTTAATGCACTCAGCTGTTAACCAAAAGGTTGGAGGTTCAGGTCTACCCAGAGGCTCATCGGAAGGAAGACCTGGCTACTTTTGAAAAATCAGCCACTGAAAACCCTATAGAGCCCTGTTCTGCTCTGACACATATGGGGTTACTGTGAGTCAGGGTTGACTTGTTGGCAGCTGGTTTATAAGATAAAATTCCTCCTTCCTTTCTCCTCTCTGCAGATTAATGAGCTTCCTCTTCATCCACTTTGGTTTTCCCTTTGAGACAGAGCCTAGGCTGGTCGGAGGAGGTCCACAGTATGGCTTGTTGCAGGGGTGGCATCTTACTTTAGACTGTTTTTGCTTTGGACAGCTAGATGAGGTTTGTTGGAGCAACCCTGACCCCTATAAAGGAAATCCAGTCCACAGATGCATCTTTTTTTCCGTGAAGAGGCAACAGGGAACAAAGCAAGTAAAGTGACACTTCCCATGGACTGCCTTTTGAAGCCAGGCCTGGCTTTGCCCGCCTAAACTCTTGGAAACTAACATGTCCTTATTTATACAAGGGAAGGGCTGGAGCATGTTGGGAATTGAGGCTTCAGTTATACCCACAGCCTCCTACTCTTGCTAAATGTATACTCCTGGATGAGTAGATTGGAACAAGCTGTGCCCAAAGGTTCTGCCATTTTCAGGATTTTTCCAGCTCTGAACACTTTTGCTTTAATAGTCTCTCATTGGAGTCCATCCTTTTTGCCCAGGCAGCATAATTCTTTTATCTAATGCCAGCTCTCTGTTCCATCTGGGCTTAAAACAAGGCGAATCTGCTGTTCTGTATTGGAATATCTAGAAGGGAGCCACAAGATAGGAACCTTGTGACTTCCTTCTCCGTGTTTCATTATCAAGGTGTTCCCTGACACCTGCCCCTTCTGGCCTTATTCCTACCCAGGGGACATGTAAAGTTACTGGGGTGGTAGTGACTGTGGCCAGCCTACTCAGCCGGCTCCTGTGGGGATGCTCCAAGGAAATCTGAGCAGGAAGGAGGTGGGCTGATGTGGCCTAGAATGGAGAAGGTGGACTTCTAGAAAAGTTGCAAGAATAATACCAAGTCTCCCATATCACCATTAGCAATTTGGGGCTTAGCAATTTTTAATATTTTGTCCCATAGATTTTTTTCCTGATTTAATTTAACCATACAGCAGCCTTTTGAGGTAAGTGGTATTATCTTTTCCCATTGTAGAAATGAGGAAACTATGGCCTAATGGAGCTGAGGAATGTGTCCCACGTCATATGTCCCCCCTCATCCGTATTGAGGGAGCTGAGTTACTGTTGCTGAGAGTGGTCGCAGCAGTGTGTCTTCACTAACGACAGGGGTGTGGACGTGGGATGAAGGGACAGCAGTGCAATGAGAGATTGGGAGAATGGTCAGACATTACTGCCTCTTGAGGGAGGTTTGGAAAGCTTATACCCTGGAGACTCTTCACCAGCTGGAGGGAGGCTCTGTATGTGTTCTTGGCTGAAGCCAGAGGTCCAGATCATATGCCCTTGGCAGGGAGGCCCTGAGGGCCCAGTGAGCTCCTGGCCCTGTGAGGGGCCGCTCTGCCCTCCTCTCTCCACCTTCCAGCCCACAGCGGAGTCTGCGCCTGACGAAATTACACGGTGTTATTCCCTGACTGTTTGGGGTGTGATAGTCTCATCGCCCCCAGCAGGTTGTAAGGTGAGGCGCTTGCCTTCTTTCTTCCGGTTGAGCAGAGGCTCGGGAATGCTGGCTCCGGGACCCCCCGCCCCTCCTTGGGCCCTGGGTTAGGGCTTCCTGCCTCCTGGATCAGGGTTTCACTACCTTTGTTACCTGCTTCCCCTCCCCTGTGCACACTGCACCCTCCCGCCCAAGGAATTCCTCCCACTCCCTTGGATAACAGCACCTGGTGAGGGCAGTGGCCTCCCTGGGGACAGACCTGTCCCAGGATAAAGTCAGGAGAGGGCTGTGTGCGTATTTTAAAAGCCGTTTATGTGTGACATGCCCTTGTGGTGCAGCTCCTCTCCTGTAAGTCCGTACACTAGATGTTTCTTTTCTTCCTCTGCAGCCCGTAGATCAAGGGTTTCTCAGAGTGACCCACTGACCCACCTGCATCACAATCCCTGGGCGCACGTTAAAATTCCTCGACCAACATGGATGGACTGAAATTGGAATCCCTAGTGTGGGCCCCGATATCTGTTTGAAATAAGCCTCCCCAAGATAATGTGAATGTGCACTGAAGTTACAGAACCACTGTAATGGTCTAAAGTGCCCCCCCACCCCAAACCCACAGGCACACACAGACCCCCACACACACACAGCCTGTTAAATGGCTGCTTCTGCTGCTGAGGATGCTCTGGCTTCTAGGTGTGCGTGGTGGCGTTGGATGGGCCCTTGGCTAGGAGCTGTGTCAGGAGTTAGGGAAGGGAAGACAGGGAGGGGTGCTCAGAATGGGGTTCTCATGAGGCTGCTGGGGAGGCAGAGGGCTCCGGGAGGGGTCTGTCCATCTCTGGAGGAGCCTGAAGCTGCCCTCCGGTTGGCCAGCCCATGGCCATGCAGGTCTCTGAGTCTCCTCAGATGTCACATGTGCTTCCTTGGCAGCCCGGAGCAGAGCTTTGGGGAGGGCGGTGTGATTAATCTTGTGCCCTGGAGACTGAGGTAGAGCACGTGGCTTAGGATGGAGTGGCAGGATTTTGGTGCTGTCTCCTCCTTGGAAGGATAGGGACTGGGCCCTGAGAATAGGAAGCCCTCCTTCCATTCCCAGCCATCCCAATCACATCTCTGTGACCTGAGGCAAGTTAACAGCCCCCCAGTGGGGACGGCACAGGGCTAGGAGTTAGGCTGGCCTGGATCGAAGCCTTTCTTGCATTTGGATAGAACTCTGGAAATTCTTTTTTCCTCTTTGTGAGTTAAGCCTCTGGTTCCCTGCTACCAAGTCATCTGGCCCTGCCTTTAGTGCAGTGTCCCCCGATACAATAAACCCCATTGCTGCTGAGTCAGTTCCGACTCCTAGCGACTATATAGGACAGAGGAGAACTGCCCCATAGGGTTTCCAAGGAGTGGCTGGTGGATTCAAACTGCTGACCTTTTGGTTAGCAGCCATAGCTCCTAACCATTTCGCCGCCAGGGCTCCCTCCTGCTACAGTAAGAGGTGAGAAACCACTTAGAGTGGTGTGGCGTCCTTGGGAAGGCCTTGGGGACTCTGGAGGTGTTGGTGATTTGGAGAGGCAATGACTCCCGAGGCGTGTCGTGTCAACTCATACCTGCAGCTGCCCTGCAGAGCTCCTGCCACGTGGCCATGAACACCTGGAAGTTCCTCTTCGGTGGAATCCCTCTCAGGCTGAGGTGGGGCAGGCAGCAACTCTGCCTGCTGTTGGCTTCATCAGAGGGCAGCCTGGATACCCACTGGGAAGCCCCACAGCTGCCTCTGCAGGGGCCACACCAAAGGTAGAGGAGTCACAGTTCTGGAGAACGGGGCTGCCATCTACATGGGCACAGTGGATGAGATGAAGATCTCAGGGGCTGCCATCTACATGGGCACAGTGGATGAGATGAAGATCTCAGGGGCTGCCATCTACATGGGCACAGTGGATGAGATGAGGATCTCAGGGGCTGCCATCTACATGGGCACAGTGATGAGATGAGGATCTCAGCCTCTGGAGTCAGACAGTCCTGGGTTCAAATCCCAACTCTAACGCTGTCTAGCTGTAGGGTCTTAGGCTAATTACTTAGCTGTCTGACCCTTAAGTTTTCTCACTTGCAGAATGGGGGATAAAAATGGCACTAGCCCATAGGGCATGTTATGAGGATTCAGTGAGGTGAAGCCAATAAAATACTTACTAGTGCCTGGCGCACAGTAAGCACTTAATAAGTGTTCACTGCTGTTGTGATTGCGAGTGTGTTCAGAAGAGATGTGTAATCTTGGAAAGTGAGGCTTAGGCCCTCAAAGACAAGCACCATCTGGTTTGGGTTCTGGCCAGTGAAGCACTGGGCTGATTTAGTAGGGGTCTGAGATGGTTCAGGAGCCCCTGGGGAGCACAAACGGTTTCGTGTGCTAGTCTACTAACCGAAAGGTTGGTGGTTCAAGTCCACCCAGAGGTGTCTTGGAAGAAGAGTCTAGAGATCTGAAAAATTAGCCGCTGAAAACCCTATGGAGTACAGTTCTACTCTCAAACACATTGAGTCACCAGAAGTCAGAGTCAACTTGACAGCAGCTGGTTTGGTTTTTGGTTGAAGTTGGTGCAGTCCATTTGCCTTCCCTAGAAGTGGGTACACCCCTGTCATTTGTCCCTACCATGTTCCTCGTGTGCCATTTGTCCTACCCATGCTCCCTTCATTGGGGCTCTGGAGCAGCTGAGGGGTCATAGATCCCAACGAGAGGCTGACTGCAAACGTTGGCCGTAAGGAGAGGCTGAAGGACGTCCTGGGCCGGGGAACAAGAAGGGAAGGGGCAGAGACAGGCCCCAGCCAGGGGGAAGGTGGGAAGAGGAGAGGGCCAGGTCCGTGTATGCATTCAGGTGTCAAGAATCTGTTTGGCCACCTTTATTTGTAGCCCTTGGGTCTAGATTGGAGGTGGCACACTGCAGACCAGGCCCCATTTTGTACCTGGTACAGTTGACTCTTCAGCTCCAGTGGCTACCTTGCACTTTCTTTCTTCACTTTGAAAATAGTCAGCAAAATCCTTATTTCCATAAGCATTTTTCTGGCTGTAAAAAGCTGAAGCCCAAACCTGTTATTATAGCTGTTCATGCTATTTTAATCTGCTCTGTTTAGAGGTGAGAGGGTAGCAGTGACTCTGCAATTACCCAGTACATTTGATCCACGGCACAGCTACTGGAGCTGGTGGAGAACCCCGTGAGGTTGATGTTGCCGTGTGTGGTAAATCACTTTCAGATTTACTAAAAATGTGCCCCTTTGCAGCCATGCAGATACCATAATTTTTCTCCCCAAGGTTTGTTGAAGTTCCCGTCTGCTTCCTGCCTTACGCACGCTCCCAGCACACGTCCTCTAGGCCTCCTGGCTGCTCCCTTGCGTTCTTTGGCTAGATTCTGTCTGGTCTCTCACCCTCCATTCCACCCCACCCCACCCCTTTTTCTTTCTCCCACCTCATTTCTTGCTCAAAATTATCTTCCATTCTACTGTCCAACGTGCTCGGGAAACCATTTTTCATTTGCCACAGTCAGAAGAAAAAATACTTAGAATTCAAAATCTTCCAACTATTTCACATTTAAACAAGCTGACAAGCCAGACTAATGCCGCGCCTCCTCCATACAGTAATCGTTGCATCCCCAGGCTCCCTGTTCCTATTTCATTCACTTTTCTATTTGCAGCCGGTACAGAACATGGGCTTCTCCCCTGCCCTCCCTCCTGCAGCCCGCTTTCTATCCCGTGACCTTGGCTTCCCCGAGCGCTGCATGGTAAATGAAATGTGGCATTGCCACATGTATCTTGATAAAATATATCAGTGGATGAACTGATTTTCATATTGATTTCCTTGGACGAACAAGGTGTGTGTGGAAATCAAATGTCTCTTAATGATAGTCCTACAGAGAGGCAGGGTACCTGGGGAGGCGCTGGCTTTGTCTTTCTTTCACTTAGGAAAAGTTCCGGCTTGTGAGCTTGGTGGAGAGGCTGCTTTGCTTTGTAGGCTTACTCTCTGTTTAGGGAGGAAGAGCAAGTGTTACATGTGTGTGGTCTGACCCCAGAGGGCTGTGCCATCCCAGGGATGGTCTGAGTCTTTGGGGAGCACGTGCATCTGCACACCCCCAGCCACTTGGTCGTTGGAGAGCTGGAACACTCTCCATTTGCCATATTGGAGGCTTCTGTGTCCCCGGTAGTATGGCTGATCTTAGAAGGGGAAGTATGTTTGCATGTGATCTTCATACCTCCCTTAGCCACTTCCACTTTCACATGTCAGGATAGTTGAGATGTGGCACTTGTGAATCCAGGACTGATGCTGTGCCCCAAGGGCATAATAGGGATGTGCTTGACTATGTGTCATTCACACATGTCAACATCAGTGGATGGGCATGTACCGGTATGTGTGCTTACAAGTACAAGCATATGAAGACCTGCATGAGCCATGGAGGGTTTATGGACTGGATGTGAAGGTGGGGAGGTGACAATCTCCACTCTTGCAGTAGCTGTTGTTCGCAAGCTGTGGATACCTGAAAGGACAGTATCCAGTGAGGTGATCAAAACTTCGTTTTCTCTCCTCTGCAGTTGCTTTCCTGATTCCTGCTCCCAACCACTCCTAAATAAAATAGATGCTTTCAGCCCTCTATTCAATCCAAGAAGTGAGCTGATGGTTGAATCATTTTCTGAGGGTAAATAAGCATAGCTTATGGTGATACTGTGCTTGTATGTGTATGCTCACATAAAGAGAATAAAACGGTTAACTGGAATATTTGGGGATGAAGCTATGATCATTTATTAGATTTTCTGGCTAACCGAAGCTTAACTGGAAAATCCTTTTGGTTATAAGTTCTGCTGAAACTCTTTGCAAAACAGTGGTGTATTTTCCTGCTTTTGTAAGTACAAGGTAGTGAAGTAATTGAATCCTTTGTCATTTTAGGATCTTGTACATAAGGGCTAGTATTTTGATTATCACTTATAATTACACAATGGCATATGTAGAAAGGGTAGAACTTACGTGAATTAATGTTTACTCTAGGACAGTGGTTCAAAACTGAGGGCAGTTTTGTCCCCCAGGGAACATTTGGCAATGGAGACATTTTTGGTTGTCGCGGTTGAGTTGGGGGCATGTAGTGAGTAGAAGCCAGGGATGCTGCTAAGCGTCCTACAGTGTACAGGACAGTCCCCTGCAACAAAGAATTATTTGGTCCAAGATGTCAGTGGTGGTGAGGTTGAGAAACCAAAATTCTTTAACTAAATTCTTGCACACAAAATATTTTATTTATGCTGGTCTGATTTCTCTTAAGAGTCAGATGCTGGAAATACCTTGAATAACTGAAGCTTCCAATTCATGTATTGTTGGACGTTCATTGTGTAGATGGTCTTGGAATGGAAGAAAACAGGGAAGCCTGCCATTTTGCAGATAGGTAGGCCTGTCTGCAGATGGCCTGCCAATGAGTGGCCGATTCATTGAGTCATTTGGGGCTGTTATAAACCATGAGGGTTGCTAGGTTTAAGCTGAGCTAAGCAGAATAAAATCCCAGAGGGGGATGTAGTTCACTCTTTTCTCTTTTTCTTTGCAACCAAAACTGAATTCTCTGCAGATCAGAGATAATCTGCCAATGACACACTTAAAAGTGCTTTCAAAATGTATAGACATGTTTGTTGGTTTTGAATGGGTCAAGTGAGTCTTTGGCAGAATCCATCTGGTCTTGGTGTGTGTCTTAGTTACCTAGGGCTACTGTAACAAAAAAAAAAAAAATCCCACAAGTGGGTGGTTTAAAGAACAAGAATTCATTGTCTTACAGTTTTGGAGGCTTGAAGTCCAAATTGGGGCACTGACTTCAGGGGAAGGTCCTTCATTGTCAGTAACCCCAGGTGTTCCTTGGCGACCCTTGGCTTGTAGAGGGACCTTCACATGGCATCTGTCTTCTCCCTGTGTGTGTCTCTGTGTATTCTGCTCTTTTTATGACACCACTCAGATGGGTTAGGACTCCCCCTGCTCCTGTATGTGCTCATTATCATAACAAAAGGAAGCCCCTATCTCCAAACAGGGCCATATTTATAGGTACAGGTTAGAACTTCAAGGTAGTTTTTGAGGGGACACAATTCAATCCATAATAGTGTAATAGGTGTACCTAAGGGAAGTGGATGATTTTGATACTCTGCTTTCTTTGAGGATATCCTTGGAAGTCAATAAATTCACACACTAAGAAAGTCTTTTAAGCAGAATCTAACTGGTTGCAGGGAGGTAGAAAGACTGAAGGACCTCCATTATTGGGGTAAAGGAAAAGCAGTTACTATGATTTTTTTTTAATTGTGGTAAAATATACATAGCCTACAAATTTGCCATTTTAACCATTTTTAAGTGTACAGTTCTGTGACATGAATTACATTCACCATGTTGTGCCACCATCACCACGATCCATATTTACTATGAATTTAATATCAAATAAAACTTCCGTGTCAAATATTCTGGAACTGTAACACATCATTCTTTTAACCCATACCCTTTATGTCTAAAAAACCAAACCAAACCCATTGCCATCGAGTCGATTCTGACTCATAACAACCCTGTAGGATGCTGTAAAAGAGCTTACTTAATTAAATGAAGTCTATGCGCCTATCTCTGTGTGTCTCGTGAATGCATGTGAGTAGTTAGAATGTTCAACACTTGGTTTAATGTGCACATTACCAATCTGTGGTAAACCTCTGGCCTGTGTTCATTATTTCATATAAGCCAAACGGGAAAAATATTACCTCTGCAGAACTGACTTATTTTGCAAACCAGTCACAAAGGGCAGAGTTGTGCAGCTGAAGCATAGTTCATCTCTCCGATTGTGTTTTACTGTTTTTGTCTTACAGTGTATATGAGTAGGGGCCACCGTAGGGAAAGAGGATTAGAGGTGGAGTCAGAAGGCCTAGGTTTTCTGTATGGTTCTGCTGCCCTTCTAGAACCCTTTTAGCTGTCTGTCTTTGGACAAGTTGCTTAACCTCTCTGAGCCTTCTAGGAATAAAAGCACCCATCCTCCCCCCTTTGCTGGCTTCTTTTCAGGATCAAGGGATGGGAAAGCACTCTGTAAACTGCCAAGAGCTGAGTAAATGATCAGGCACTCTATGATTGTTCAGCAATATCATCAGTCCCATTTGTAAACCAGGTTTTGAGCATACCCCAAGTATTGTCCGTGAAAGGAGCCAGAGTGAATCTGCAGGCCCTCCTTTAAGAACTGGTATCAGCGATCGCTCCATCTGCTGTTTTCTGGCTGAAATGCTAAGTGTACCTGGGGTCTTTCTCATAACTATACCAACTCGGAGGGGGGCTAGATGTATCTCTGTCTGGGATGGAAGTGTATTTATAGCCTGATATAAGTACAATCAGAAGATTCCTATAAAACTCTGTTAGTACTGCAGTACAAAGTTAGAAACGCATGAGGTTTCGGCTTCTTGGCTCTCCCATGCGGCAATGAATATTTTATGGGAAAGGAAATACTTAGCGTCTGACTCTTTTTATAGTGCAGCTACTCACAGGGCTGGTAACCTTCCAGATCTCACCAAAATCAAAATTGTTGCCCATCCATGTCTGTATTCCTTTCTTCAAAAAAATCCATCCATGCCCTGCCTTGGTGAGGTATCCAGGTTCTCTTGGTGAATGGGTCCATTTGCAAAATGTGTGAGGTGCAGTTTTCAATCCTAATCAAGGCCCTAGACCAGAGAAGTTGGCTACACAGCAGGTCTGCCCCATCCCTCCAGGCCCCTTGTGGTGCTGCTGGCCAGCCCTGGGAGAGGCCTGCTGGTAGTATGCCGCCTGGGACCAAGCCATACTCTTTAAAGGTCCCCATCTGCATTTTTTTGCCAGGCCCTCTTTGCTGAGTGACCAGTAGCCACTGGGAGGGGGTGGTCCAATTGCTCCAAAGTCCACTCCAGTCTTGGATTTAAAAAGCAACAGGTGCATTTGAGGTCAAGCAGACCCCAGACGGGCTTTTCCCTTTCAAGGACTGAACTTTGAGCTGAAGTCCGTGCATACAGCGGCCCTCAGGGGAGATGAGATTTCCCTCTGAGGCTTTCTTCCTGTGGTCCCTTCAGTGGCCCCATGTATAAGGCAGGAAAATGAGGCCTTGGCCATCTTGTTCCTGTTTTCTAGTTTAGTGGCTTTAAGTAGAAGAAATGGAGTCCCTGGGTGGT
>NW_004444030.1:10427263-10580233 GCF_000243295.1 Trichechus manatus latirostris
TCAGTGGAAATTGCTCCTCTGGCAATATGAGACCATACTGGCATGGGTGTTCAACTAGATTTGCCCCCATGGTCCTCAGAAATCTGTTTTGATTATAGCAGTAGCATAGACCTGTTTTAAGGCCAGATAGTAGTGTCAAAGAAGACGGTACATGAGGTAACCAGCTCGCATAGCTATCCCCAGAGGCCCCCACAGGCTGGTAGAATACTTAGGTCTCCTGTGGACATGGGTTAAGTGGGCTAAATCTTTCTACCAATGCCCAGAGGGCCTCAGTGTGGAGTGGATGGCAGGTGTGAAGTGTGGACTCTGAGACACATAGGAGGCGAGCTGGTTGTTCCTGAACACAGGCTGAGGGCAGTTTTTCTTAGCAAGGGTGGGTCTATGAAGAATGCTTAACATAATCTGAATATGAGTTCCACATTTAATTTATTAGGACGCTTAAAGCTCAACAGCTTGATTGTATTTGCCTTCTGCGCCGCCCCTGGTGTTTGTCTTGGCTGCCAAAGTAGGTACAGGGAAAAATCTATTTGCAAACTCTGGCGGCTTTGGTTTGATCTCCCAACTCAGTTGCATTACAGCCAAACAGAGCTGAGTTTCCTCACTACGCCTCTGTCCTGGGTTGGCTTGATCATTCTGTCCTCTTTTTATTTTTCTCCTTTTCTGCTTTTTGGCCCGCACAGTCAGCAATAGCAAAAGGCGAGGAGGGGAATAAGAGGGCTTTTATGGTATCGGAGGCCTTGATTCTGAGTTGTCCCTGTGGTTGTGAAGGTGAGGACAGGATTCAGGGAGCACATGTTTAATAAATGGGGATGAGATTAACTGATGTCTCATTGGAGAAATTGAGCACAACTGTTTATACCCAGGATCAACCGCACAGGGTATTGAACATTTGAAATGTAGGGTCCTATGACCACCAAGTTAATGGGTTAGCCTTGAAGGATTGAAAATGCTCATATATTGTAAATGCTTCATTATTGGTCTTTACTCATATTCTAACTGCCCCCCCCCCATCTGTGAAGTCATTCTTTGGAAAATGTGTTTTATTGTGGTGAAATGTATATAACAAAACATTTGCCAATTTAATGTTGTTTACATGTACAATTAATCAATGGCATTGATTACATCCGTCATCTTGTGCAACTGTCACCGCTGTCCATTACCAAATTATTCCACCACCATTAACAGAAACTCAGTGTGCCCCAACTAATGAGTTCACCTTTCCCCTCCTTCCTACCCCGGGTAACCACTAATAAACTTTGGTCTCTATACATTTGCATATTCTAGATATTTTGTGTAAGTGAGATCATACCATATTTGTCCTTTTGCGACTGACTTATTTTATACAGCATAATGTTTTTAAGATTCATCCATTTTGTAGCATGTATCAGGACTTGTGAAGTAATTTTTAAACATTGAAAAATGGGTAAAAGAAATAGAACCAGAGAGAGAAGAAAGGGGGAAAGCCATGTGCTATTAAATAAATACCTTTCAGGTTAATTCCAAAACTAAGATTGAGCAATTCCCTGGTTCTGGGACTGGGATAATCCATAGATGAGATTATGGGTCCTAGAATTAGACAATCCACCAATATTGAATGTCTAATTCCAGTGCTCCATGAACATAGAGACTGTAATTCCTTCTCTAAGGAGTTGAGACCACACACCCATATACACATGTGTACATGTGTACACACATGGTCATTCACCAAGGTAAGACTAGCTGATGGAACGTCCCAGTGTGAGTTACACGTTCCAGTGATCCAGAAATCCACAGGGCACTGGGACTAGGGTACCAGGAAGGTGACTGTGAGTCCCTCCATGAAACATTCCATCTCCTTAGAAAAGCATTGTGGACTGCCTTGATGGATGGTGTGGGCAACTTCTGGACATCAGGCAGAAGGTTTGAACAGAAACACCTCCTTCTAAAGATACTATAGTTAGTAAGTGTGGTAGGCAGCATCCTGGTCCCCCAAGGATGTGGATGTCTGTGTCCTCATCCTCAGAACCTGGCAAAGAGCAATTACTATTGTAGATAAAAATTAAGGTTGCTAATCAGCTGACCTTAATTTAGGGAGATTAGCTAGATTATCCAGGTGGGCCCAGTGTAATCACAGCAGTCCCTAAGGGTGGAAGAGGGAGGCAGAAATGTATCAGAGCCAAGGAAGGAGATGTGATGACAGAAGCAGAGAAACAGAGAGATGGCAGCATGAAGAGGACTCAGTCCAACTTACCTGGCTTTGCAGATGGAGGAAGAGGGCCATGAGCCGAGGAATGAAGGCAGCTTCTAGAAGCTGAAAAAGTTGATAAAACAGATTCGCCCCTAACATTTACATAATAAATGTAGCCTGCCGACACCTTGATTTTAGCCCAGTGGGACTCATTACAGACTTCTGACCTCCTGAGGTGTTAATAGATTTGAGCTGTTTTAAGCATCTTAATTTGTTATAGCAGCAAAAACAAACTAATACAGTGAGGCAGAAGAAACCTGAATGGCTAGTCCAGAGGGGAAAGAAGCCAGTGCTTTTCCTTTACTGTTCTTGGGCACTTGTGCAATAGGAAGTGACCTCCAGAGGTCATCTTACGCCTCCCTGGGCAGTCAGGCAGCACTGGCCTTTGTCCAGGCCAGCTTCTTGTTCAGCTCAAGGGCAGTGGCTCTATCCCTTCCCTATATCCCTCAGTTATGGGTAGTGTCTGTCTCTCCTCTGCAGTGCTTGGATTCACTTTATGGATGTAGAATCTCACGGTGGCTCTGACTAAATAGGAGAGGAGGGTTGCATGGAATTCAGCTGAAATCCTTTTGGACCTTGGGGAACAGCCCTAGTCTTAGACCTAGTGAGAGTGCCGTCTGGGGTGCCGACGTCATTCCCAATCTTCCCTTGCTCAGGTCTTTCTTTAACTTGTCTTCCTTGTGTGAAGAACACGGGTGAAGTTTTGAAAATAAGTAGATTCTCCTAAGAGGTGCCAAGAGTAGCATTATCCTGCAAGTACTGTCTTGGTATTTTGTGAAGGTTATTTGCTATTGTTTGGAGTGTAAGAGTGCTCTGGGGAGGGCGATACAAAGCGGTTGTGGAAATGGAGTCTGACTTGAGCTGCTCCAGGTGTTGTCCACACAAGGAAGGACTCATGAGCTCACAGATTACAGATCTGTCCATAGTCTGTCAGAGATAGAAGAGCATTCTCGTTTTACAAATGTGGAAACTGAGGCCTTGAGAGCTCAGTGATCTATACAGTGAGATATCACAATGCGTTTGTGACAGTCTGAGTTCTCTGTATTTGCTTTAGAATTTTCTAAGCTCCTTCTAGTTTAGGGGCTGTAGATGAATTGAGGTGGTAGCTACTGTGATCCGCTTTCCAAAATGCTCCCCCAAGAGATGAAAGGAATTAATCATCAGGTATAACATTGCACACCAAAAGGTTTGGTTTGAGAGGTTTTACTCCCCATCCCACCACGGAGCCTGTAAATAGTGTCGCCTGAGAATGACATTGTCCTGGGCATTTCAGTTTTATTTTTAAGATTCGGGTGTAGTTTTAACTGAAGAGCATCAGCACGTTGAAGTTCACGTCATGCTGTCTCTGGAGTTTATGACTTAGCTCTTCTTTTCTGGGTAACATGTCATATTTTCCCACCTTCCCACCTCCTGAAATCTCCACAGTTGTCCCATGTTCTATGTGACATTTGTTTTCTGGAAATCCTTAAAAAATCTTCTAAGCAATCAGTCTGAAATGCTTGAATGTATTTGTTCCTGGATCCATAAAAGTCCCAAGGACCTCCCAGTCTCTCTGAGCCCTCTGATTCTTACAAGGTTAAACTATTAGGGAAACAGAAGTTAGTGCATCTGTATCTTCTCTTGTTTCCTGCATGCAGGGTGACCTTTGGGGCTACATTGTTCAGGAGATCGGCCATTATCTACTGTTTGAAGTCTGCTCCTCTCATCTCTCTACCAAAAGAGAAACTAAACCTCATTGTCATGATGAAGGTCATAGCCAACAGCCAGTTAAAGGAGCCATTTGCTCCCCCCTCTCATGATGTTCCCCCTCTCCCTAGCCCTTCTATCCTCTTCAAGATGGATGTGTCTTGGAAAGGGAAGTGGAGAGTAAACCAGAAAGATGAAAAGGCTGCTTGTGGTACTTCCTATCTCTCAGCCTCACTTGAGAAGGAACTCGGCTGCACACTTGTTGGGTATATCGAGGTGACATGATTTGAATGTTCAGGTGGCAATTAAGTGCTTATATGACTAGACTCGAGGATTTCCGGGCGATGACACTTCCAAATCCTTCCAACCCACTTGTGCAGAGAGGCCTGGAGGCTTCCACCAAGACAATTAGTGCATGAATTAGATTGTGTCTTCTGGAAGGGAGATGAAGTTCCCTGCCCACTCTATTACAGTTTATTTCATTAAGGCTGACCGTGTCCTTGTCTTTGGGAAGAGAGAACATGGATGGATTCTTTGGAGAAAACAGTGTATCAGTGGCAATGGAGAACTACCTGATTGATAGTAGGGGCATTTCTGAGACCCCTGATGGAGTAGAGTATCCGTCGTCCTCCAGTGAATGGGACAGCATTGGGGGAAGGTTTCGCCGGGCTGATCCCACCACATCGCCTCATTCTGGTGGCAAGTGTGATATGAGCCCTGCGTTCTGCATTGGTGAGAGGTGGAGACGGCACTGCTCAGGCAAATCCTGCTCTTCTGGCTGGGTTATAAAAAGGCAGTGAGCAAGGAGTGGCCGCTGGGGCCGTTGGGGAGGAGCGTGTCTGGGCCAGAATGGGGGAGCCATTAGCATCCATCAGCCCTGGTTCCCAAGTTGGAGAAAAAAGCAGGTGACATGGGAGGGCAGGGGAAGCCTCGTTGGGCCAGTTCTGGAGTTTAAACCTGAGGGCTGCCATTTTAGAGAAAAATAGGCCAATGTGACTGAGAGTGGGTAGGATTAGTGTTTGAAGCTTGGTAGACTTAGAATTTTGTGATGGAAGCTGGAAGAGGATGTAAGAGCCATAGGTGGGGGGGTGGGGGGGTGGGGGGGTGACGGGGAATGCATTGGGGGTTTGGAGATAGATGTGGCGTTCCCAGATGGCAATAACCCTTAAAAAGAGAAGACGATATTTCCACTTATGTGGCTTGGAGCCTACATAAAGCCTCAAAACTATTAGTACTCTTCCTCTAGCACTTAGCCTCATGTGCTCTTGTTACTATCACGTGTAATTAGCTTACATTTTTGCTTAATCTTCTACATGCAGATGTCTTGTGTTCCCTACCGAATCAGAAGCTCCTAAAGGGTACGGCCTTTGTATTGCATTTCTTTGACCCTGTCCACAGTAGCCAACTCTATCTGTGCCTTGCATTTAATAGGCAATATACGTTTTCCAGAGCCCCAGTGGCATAATGGTTAAGAGCTCAGCTGCTAACCAAAAGGTCAGCAGTTCAAATCCACCAGCTGCTCCTTGGAAATGCTATGGGGCAGTTCAGCTCTGTCCTATGAATCGACTAGACAACAACGGGTTTGTTTGGTTTTTTTTTTTTTTATATGTTTTCTGAGGATCCCTGGTGGCGCAATGGTTAAGCACTCAGCTGCTAAATGGAAGATTGGTGGTTCAAACCCATCCTGGCAATCTGCTTCCATAAATATTACAGCCAAGAAAACTCTGTGGGGTGCTTCTATTCTGTCACATGGACTTGCTATGAGTTGGAATCAACTCCACGGCACCCAACAACAACATGTGTTTGTTGACTTTGAGTGAATGGAACTATTGCTGCCTGCTCCCTTTCTTTTAAGGGCCCTCCTTACTCCTAGTCCTGCTGTCTCACTCCTCACCTGTCCCCCAAGCCCAGTTTTCCATCTCCGTATGAGGCCAGCCTATTCCTCCTTCAGAGGTAATTTTGTGAGGATGTAGAAACAACATGAGACACAGTTGACCTTGTAGGATGGAGGGGTAACTGGAACATGGACAACACACTTCGGAAGGCCTAAGGGGACCCTTCTCCAAGCTATCACTTTTGATTCTATGGTTGTCCTTGAAGCTGATCGCCAGTGCTGAAGGGGAAGGGGGCTACCTGTCATTCTCCGGCATCTGACGACTTTGTATTTTCCTCAAACTATTATCTTTATAAACTTCTTTCCTTCCTGCTCCAGCTCTGGCAGTTTGTTCAGTGTGATTGTTTCAGCTTTATTTGGAAACTCGGAGCATCATTTTACTATAATAGTTCCTTAATGATTTTCTAAATGAAACTTGAATACTTCATCTACTCCCCCACTTTTCAGATATTAAACAAATATCTCTAAGAGGTTTCCTTTCATTTTTTTTCCTGAGAGACCAGCCGTTTGCTCATCCAGATGGTGAGGTATGGTATGTGCTTTGGGTACGTGCCTGCACATCCGTGTGTGTGTGTGTGTGTGTGTGTGTGTGTGTGTATGTGTGTGTTTGTGTGTGTATGTATAGCAAGGTATTCTTAGGCAGAAAACTGATTTCTGTCCAGCATTTTCTCACTGTGTTGCCATTCAACTGTGGAGCAAGACAGGGTACCCTGGCAAGTGACCACACACAGACTGAGCAGCAGGAAGGCTCAATTGCCCCAATATTCCCGCGAAGATTCCACTTCTCTGTGAATGGGAGGCTGTGCAGGGGGTTGGAGGAGCAAATGTGCTGGCCAGTCTCCAAGGCCAGATGTTCTATAGTGCCATATGTCACGAGAGGAAGGATAGACGTCGGAGGCTTCCAGAGTATGTCAGACGTGTGCTCTTGAGCTATCACAAGCCTCATGCCCCTCCCCTCCCCGCTCAAGAACCTACAAAGGCTCCCTCTTTGCTCGCTTTTCAAGCCCCTCTCCACCCCCATTAGTTTTCTGGTCTAAAGTCATCTCATGTTCTTGTCGTTAGCTGCTGTTGACAGCCTTCAACTCATGATGACCCCACGCACAACGGAAAGAAACGCTGCCTGGTCCTCGGCCATCTCTGTGGTTGTGGACTGGAGTGTTGTGATTCATAGGGTTTTCCTTGGCTGTTTTTCAGAAGTAGATCACCAGGCCTTTTGTCCTAGTCCATCTTAGTCTTGGAAGCTTTGCTGAAACTTGTTCAGCAGCATAGTAACACGCAAGCCTCCACTGACAGGTGAGTAGTAGCTGCACTTGAGGTGCGTTGGTCAGGAATTGAATCCAGGTCTCCCGCATGGAAAGGGAGAATTCTATCACTGAACCACCAGTGTCATCTTAAACTGATTTCATACTACTCCACAGTATCTACCTAAGCCTGTCTCTAGGTTGGCTTCCCCTGGCTCCTCTTCTCCCTCATCTGAAATGCCTTCTCTTCTCTGCCTGCTACATCCTTGGAGCCCTCTGAGCTCAGCCTTGAGCCCACCTCCTCACGGAGGCCTCTGAGTTTGCAATTCCCTCTGACTCTGGGGTTGCACCTGTAGTCAGGGCCTGACTTTGAAGCACATGAGCAGTTAATTGCTTTATGCTATTTTGTGTATCGTCTTCTCTCTTCAACTAGTCCGCTTCTGGGAGGCCCATTTTTGTCCTGTGCTTTTGTCATATCCTTCACTATGCCAGATAAATACCCAATTGATTCTTAACCTGTCCAAGCTGGTGAGAGAGAAAGAGGACCTGAGAATGCTTGCTTCCCGATTGTGTCGAGTTGGTAGCCAGCTCAGGACGCCAGAGAGAAAGGAGTGAAGCAGTGTGGCTCCTTTGCTGCACATTCTTGCTGTCGTCTGCATTGCAATGAGTAGTCGCTGCAAGATAGCAAACGGAAGCAACAGCTCTTTCGAGTTTTCTGTCACGGTAACTTGTAAGTCCATGGAGCCAGGCACCTGTGCTAGGCAATAGAGAATGATGATTTGTTCCTCTCTCTCTCTCCCTCTCTCTCTTTCTCCTGCTCTGTTTCTGTCTCTCTCTCTCTCTTCTTGTACCTTCTTAGGGAACAGAGTTATCCTGGCAGACACATGGCAGTGATATTTCTGAGCAAGGCTGTGTTGGCATTTTGTTCTGGAAGGCTGACCCAACTACTGTCCTTGGAAATGTCCTCATTCTCAATACAGAATTCGGGTACTCCTCTCTGTTTCACTTGTTCCATGGTTCCTGTCCACTGAACCTCCTACAACTAGCCAGCTCCATTGTTCCAAGAACGAGTCCAGGGGCTGCTCAATGGCTGCAGTACTGAGATCAAAGTCCTCAGCCTCTCTCTTAGGACTCCTCATAACCCATCTCATGCTACAACCTCTGCAGGCTTATCCCCACCAGACCAGTCTATGTGTAAGCCAGACCTGTTTCCTGAAGGCTTGCTCCGCATGGCTTTCTCGTTCCTAACTCCAAGACTTGGCTCATTTGATGCTTCCAGCCTGGAGCTCTCTCTCTCTTTCCAAGGCCTTCCCATTCTTAATAATCCCTCACATGGTAGATATAGCACTTTAGCACTTGCAAAGCCCCTGGAAGGACCAGCTTAGTCTAACCATGTCCTCAAGCCATCTCCAGCGATACCACCTCTGTCTGCATACTCGTAACATTAATTATTTGTTCCTGACATATGAGCATATCAACACATTCTCCTTTTAGTGAAGGTTCCTTCTCTGTCTTTTTCTCACCAGTGAGGTTATATAAACTGACCGGGGGATGAGGGTCTCTATCTTTATTCTTCCTCAGACTTATACTAGCTAATATTTATTCACTAGATTATGTGCTAGACACTGTGCTAAGTGCTTTTACACGCACCACCTCATTTCTTTACCCTCTGAGATAACAATATTATTATCCCACTTGACAGATGAGAAAGCTGAGGCTCGAAGAATCCCAAAGTCTTAGAGCTAGTAAGTTATAGACCTGGAATTGGCAAACGGGGCTGGCGCCACAGTTCGAGTTCTTAAAATCTTTGCTTTACCAGCGAGGTTTTTATCTGGCTCTGCCACTTACAAACTTTATAACCTCGTGCAGGTCGTTTACTTCTTTGTGCCTCAGTTTCCTTCTCAACAAGACGAATAAAAATAACGCCTGCCTCATAGGGTTGTTCAGAGATTGAATGAGATAATACACAGAATGGTACGTAGTAAACGTTCACTTATATTCTATGCAAATGTTCTTCTAATTCTTCTTTATCACCATCATCTTAATATGGTTGGTTGTATTACAGTCATCACCTCTTGTGTCTCTGGCATCATCTTACCCGCCTAAGACAATGTTACACACATGATCTGTGCTCAGGGAATGCTTAATCGATGAATGAAAAGATACTTGGGCTACTAGAGGTGACTCTTTGACAAATGCTCAGTATGATGTTGTCTTTGTGGCAGATGCTGGTTATGAGATGACCTTCGCCAGCAGGTAGGCTGGGCAGGTCCCTGTAGTGGTGGTGGTTGGGGGCTACGGCACTGTGGGATGTGGTACATGGTGCAGTCAAGAACCTTCTTGTTGCCTAAAAACTTTTTTTCCTGCCCAGCCCCTTCCCCACTAGCTCTGGGCCCTGCCAAGTCTGTGCACAAGCCTTGAAATGACAAAGTACCCTTTAGTTAATTGCACAACGGATTGCCTAGAGTTAAAAGTTCTGATTTATATGACTATAGCTCTAACTGCTCAATAACACAGGCCTGTAATCTACTTTCATTTCAAACAGAACGGTGATTTATAGGGCAGCGTGCCACTTTAGCTCAGAAATGAGGTGTTCAACATATGCTCTGTTGACATAAATTTGGAATTTATCGCTGTTGTCAAAACTGCCTGTTGGACAAAGGTGGGTATTAAGGCAATAAATGGCTCAGAATAGTTCTCTGTCACATTTCCTAACCATTGTATTCAGTCTATTTGAGGGAAAAATATATACTTAAAAGTAATCAAATGTCCAAAATCCATGCATCTTGTTTGGAATGGTGGGAGGGGAGGATATAGGGAGGGCGGAGGGACGCAGGGACTTGGGGGAAGGGGCTGAGGAAGGGGGATTGTCAAGGAGAAAGCTTTACGTGAAGTTATGACCCGTTTTAAAAAGATTCCACTTTGCTTCCTCTCTCCCCCGTCCCCATTAGGAGGTGGGCTTTCCTTTCTCATTTACAAAGAGGGGGAGGAAAATGAAAGTTCATTAAATAAAAATAGTAAAGGACATTTTTATGTGTAGGCTTAAAGCCAGCGGTGTCAGGAGGAGTTAGTGAGTGGGGCAGAGCAGGATTGTGTTTATGGAGAAATACAGCCACTGGCCGCAGTGGTTTCTTTGCTGCCTTTGGTGAGAGTGTAGACCCCCACCTTCCTTCTGCAGGGTCTGGGCCTCCCGATGAGCCCAGTGAACACTTGGCTGACTGATGAAGGGTGAGGATGCAACCTGGTACTGGGCCCTGAGCAATACATTGTACTCCACCCAGGCCCTGATTTATTAATTACCCACAGGATGGCCAAGACTCACTCACCCATCCTCTCACCTGTTCACGAAATATTTCTTGTATACCTACTCATGCCGTGCTCTTTGCCAGGCTTGGGCATACAGAGGCAAAGAAGGCAAGAATCCTTCAAGTAGCCTCATCTTGTTGGAGAAACGAGACCAGTTGCCGTCGAGTCGACTGACTCTTGGCGACCCCATGTGTATCAGAGTAGAACTGTGCTCCATAGGGTTTTCAGTTTAGAAGTAGATCCCCAGGCCTTTATTTTTGAGGCACCTCTGGGTGGACTTAAACCTCCAACCTTTTGGTTAGCAGTGTAGTGCGTTAACCACAGACTAAGTGCCATTAGTACCTGGCACAATGTCCTTTTGTGATTATCAGGTCCCTGCAGGGACAATATAGAAAAATACTCTAGTAAGAGCCGTGTTTCTTTCAAGAAGTGCTCTATTGTGGTCAGGTGTGTGTGTCAGTTTTGAGTTTTCTGTATTGTGTATTATAAAGGCGGAGCCAGATGTCCCTGGGCGTGGATGCTGTAGCAGCCGTGGCCCAGTGGCTACAACCTCTGTTGTCATGTTCATCAGCTCCACGGCATAGAAGAGCATCGTGTTATCTAAGCATAAGGCACTGAAACGGGTAGACTTCCTGTCTTCATGTGGGAGACCTGGGTTCATTTCCAAACCAATATACCTCACGCGCAGGCACCACCCGTCTGTCAGTGGAGGCTTGCGTGCTGCTATGATGCTAAACAGGGTTCAGCGGAGCTTCCAGACTAAGATGAACTAGGAAGAAAGGCCTGGGAATCTACTTCTGAAAATCAGCCAGTGAAAACCCCGTGCATCAGAGTGGTCTCATCCACAACCAGTCAGGGGGATGGCACAGGAGCAGGCAGTGCTTCGTTCCATTGCGCATGGGTTGGTCCTGAGTCGGGGCCTGACAACAGCAACATCTTAGCACAGGGCTCCAGGGCAGGCAGCATGGAGGATGTAGCACATCCAGAGTCAAGCTTAAGAGTATCCATCTTTTTGTCATCCTCTGTTTTAAGATAACAGCTTGTAGTATGTTGTTGGCTATTATGGGTTGCACTGTAAGACCAAAAGCAAGCCCCCATTCAGCAGGCTGCCGCTTTGCCGGGCCTGGTTGGTGTTAGAGATTTCCTGCCAGCTTGTCAGGCTTAGAAGTTAGGAGCCAGAGGAGCATGCAAGCTGCCTGGTACTTCTCCCTGTGAAAACGAGGCCCAGCGGGGGGAGAGGATGCGTATTTGTTGCTTTTATTTTATTTCCCCTTTTATCTCCATGCCCACACGCTTGAACCGTCTGGGCGTTGATAAATGCGTGCTCTCACCCACACACACACCCCCACACACCCCCACACACACCCACACACACACACCCACACCCACACACACACACACAGAGTCCCCCTTTCTCTTGTGAGTGAGCGTGCCATACACACAGACACGGTCACGCACACGCTGGGCATGGACACCAATTGTAAACCCCCTCTGTGTGGCTCGCCCTCCCCTTGCCACCAACCCCTGTCCTTTTCACACAAAGCTCCCCGTTGGGAAAACTCATAATTTTTACACCACACAGTCTTGACTGGCCATTGCTGGAATTACTGTCTCTTTGAAGTGCTTTCTGCTGGGGCATTTACAGGCTGTTTTAATTACCTGCAGCTTGCAAGGGGCCTTGCTCAGTCCCAGCCTTTGTTTGTTTGTTCTTTGCAAGGAGTCTGTGCAGAAAGGAATACAGCTGCCTTCTTTCAAAAGGAAAGAAAATGGAAAAAAAGAGTTTGGGGAACTCGTAACAGATCTTCTCCCCGCAGCCTGCTCCAGGAAACCTTGCCCACACTAACAAGCTCATGAAAAGAGGTCAGGCCCTTACTCATGGATCCCGTGTTCTCAGAAGGTTCCAGCTCCAGGGGTTCCCTTTCCTAGGGGTTGCGTAGGATATTTTTAAGTATTATTAGGTGTATTTTCAAAACTTCTCATCATAGACAGTAGGGCTGTTAGATAAAGCTTTCCTCTCTGCTGACCAAATCAAAGTCTGCTGCAGTTCATCTGGGCCCTGCTCATCCTTCGTCAACTAAATCTGTTGAAGGAGTTTGTGTTATTAAATTATAGAAGCTGGAGGTGGGGCGGAGGGTGGGCTTTGAAATCACACGTGAAGGTAGTACCCACTTTGAGCTGTGTGTTCCTTCACTTTTCATTTATTTCTTTTCTTCACTTTTTAAAAAAATTTCCATTTCTTCACTTTTCTTTTGCTTCTTTCTCTAGAATGAACTAAATGGCATTCTTTGGGGTTTCTGTTAAACATGAGTGTGGCACTTCATGGCTGCAGATAAAACAGTAGCTTACCAGAAGAGCCTCCGAAATTCATCCCCTTCCCGGGAGGCCTTCACAAAAGAAGAAATCTTCATTCATTTACTCATTTAGTCTAAAAATGTTTTGAGAGATTGGAGTCCTCATACACTGCTGGTGGGAATATAAATGGGGCAGCTGCTTTGGAAAAGAGTCGGGCAGTTCCTCAGAAGGTTAAACATGCAGTTAACATATGACCCAGCAATTCTACTCCTAGGTGTACCCAACAGAAGAGAAAATGTAAGTCCTTGCAAAAATTTGTATATAAATATTCACAGCAGCTTTCTTCACAATAGCCAAAAAATGAAAATTACCCAAATGTCCTTCAGTGGATGAGGGGATAAATAAAATGTGTTATATCCGTACAGTGGAATATTATTCGACAATGAAAAGTGCTGGTTTATGCTACAACATGGGTGAACGGATGAACCTTGAACACATTATGCTCAGTGAAAGAAGCCAGTCAAAATGGCCATGTGTTGTGTAATTCCATTAATATACAATGTTCAGAATAGGCAAATCTATAGAGGCAGACAGTAGGTTAGTGATTGCCAGGGACTAGGGGGAAGGAGGAATGCAGGGTGACTGCTAATGGGTGCAGGGCTTCTTTTTTGGGTAATGAAGTGTTCTGGAATTAGGTGATAATAATGGTTGCACAACTCTGTGAATAAACTAAAATCCAATGAAATGTATACATTAAAAGGGTGAATTTGTTGACCAACATCAACACCAAGTGGAAGGTTTTCTACATCTGGATATTTGTCATGAAACAAAGATCAAGACCATTGGCTAGGACAGTTAATCTTCTAAGTATTAAATATTTGTGGAATTATCTTTAAATTTTTAATGATTTTTATTTGGCATTTATCTTGTGTTAATGTTCCCTTCTTTTAATGTTTTCTATGATCAAATGTCTGTAACAGGTGAATGTTATTTTTACATATTATTAAAATGCTCTGTATGATCATTAAAAACGTGGCTGGGTGGTACAAACAGTTAAGGGTCCAACTACTAGCCAAAAGGTTGGCTGTTTGAACTCACCAGAGGTGCCGTGGAAGAAAGGTCTGGCAGTCTATTTCCCAAAGGTCACAGCCTTAAAAACCCTGTGGAGCAGTTCTACTCTGCAAAACATGGGGTCACCATGAGTTGGAGTCAGCAGCTAACAACAGGGATAATATCATAATATATTGGTTTATGATAATAATAAATGATGCATTGATGATTTTTTCTGGTACGCTGTCTGCTTTTTACATTTTTAAAATTTTAATTTAGGTGAAAATATACACAGTTGAACATATGCCCATTCATCAGTTTCAACATGTGCAATTCACTTACATTGGTTACGTTCTTCACATTGTGTCAGCATTCCCGCTGTCTCTAGCCATATTGTTTTACCACCATTGACTTTGACTGCTTATTATGGTCACTCATTACCATTGAAAAGCATGAAAATACAGTGCTATGAAAAATATAAAATATATTTACCGTTTTGGGAATTTCAGTTTCTCATTCTCGAATCTTGGAGATTAGTATCTTTTGGGAATTTGGAAACAAGGATTGCTTGTGTACTGAGGAAAGGGAATCACTGAGAATCATCAACTGGAACCGCCCCTCACCAGACTTGATAAGTGAAATAAACCATGATTGTGTTGTTAAAAAAAAAAAAAAAAAAAGTGAATTTTATGGTATGTGACTAATGTCTCTATGAAGTTGTTATTTTAAAAAAAATGTATTGAGGGTCTACTCTGTACCAGGCAATGTGAGAGACTCTGAGTCTGCAGTATATGGTTTCTGCCTTCATGTAGCTTACAGTCTAGTAGACGTAAAGAATAATAGTAAAAAAACAAATATATAACTGAAAATTGTGTTACGTGTATAAAGGAAACCAGTTAAGTGCAATAATGGAGAATAGTGTTGATGCAGAAACTACCTAGATAGAATGTGATTCAAGCTCAGTGTTAACCTTCCCAGAACCTGATACACAATAGGTGCCTAATGTATGGGATGAAGAACCACGGGGGACTAGGCAACGTGCCCTTCTTGATGTGTTACTGCTAGGAGGTCATAAAGTCCCTGTGAGACACAGCCTGTCTGTGGATCGTGTTGCTCACTTTTTTCTTAGCGAACTTTCTGTTCTCCCTTCTTTCTCGTTAACCTGTTGCCATTGAGTTGATTCCAACTCATAGCGACCCTAAAGGACAGAGTTGAACCGCCCCGTAGGGTTTCCAGGGAGCAGCTGGTAGAGTTGAACTGCCGACCTTTTGGTTAGCAGCTGAGCTCTTAGTCACTGTGCCATTCCGGGTTTGCTCTCCGTGTCTCCTTTCTTGGTGGTTATTTTCCTGTCTATTTTATGGGAAGACTCCGGCCCAGAGGTTCTAGGAGGACATCATGGATAGGGCATATGGTCTCTCCTCAGGTAGGTAAATGTGGAGGCAGGTCCTGAGGTGAGAAGTCTGGAGACTTCTCTCTGCTCTATAAATTGGGAAAGTAAGTCACTCAGCCTTGGTTTCCATAGTGGTTGAGCTGGTCCTCGCAAAGCCCTTTGAAAGTCAGATGTGATACATAAACGCGTTAGCATTGTTATTATAAAACCTCGGTTGACTAGGTGTCTTTTTTTCATTTTTCTAGAAGAAAGGAAAAAGAACTAGCAAAGAAGAAGCTAATATCTATTTGATTTTGCTTTTTTCTTCATTAAAATGACAATAAATTTCACAATGTGATTTGATGTCTGTACAGGTTAATCTACTCAGTCTCTTACCTTGTATTCATAATTATGTTTAGAATGATAGCTCTAAAGCTCAGAATCCTCATAGAAAAGTAATTTAATTTTCAGTGTACTAAAGCAGAAAGAATGAGGCAATATACATTAAGAAGGTTTTCAGAATGGTTTAATTCCAAGGGAACTTTCTTCTTAGGCCCTTAGTAAGCCTAGTTATTCTCAGCAGCCTTGGAGGAGCCATGGCTGGTCCATGGCATTGGGGGTGATTTTTGACTTCCTGGTTAAAGTGGAGACATGTAAAAATGAGCCTAGGTAACCAAGAGACTAAGATGTTCCCCCACACACATTCAGGCAAAACAGGCAGATAGAGGAAGAGCCGCTAGCTTTTTGAAAACTGTTTTTGCAGAAACTGGCTATTTGTGCTGGTTAAAAGCCTTATACAGCGTCAGAGAGGAAAAAACAGAAACCTTGTTCTTCCATAGTCATAGTTTAATTCCCTTATAGGGTCTTTTAGGATTGGGAGAGAATATTTTGGATTTATTTTTGTTTCCCTTGGGCTGACATCATCAAGCACGCATCGTGCTTTGGATTTGGAGAAAGCTCGGAGAAGCTGTAAATCTTAAAGATATTTTCTTATTTTTCCTTCTCTATAAGCACAACTTTCCTGGTTTCTTAAAAAAGAGAGAGAGAAAGAAAAGAAAACTACAAAAGTATGTATTGATCCCTTCCCCTCAGATCTTAACTGCCCGGGCTGTAATACCTTACTTACATCTGCCAGGTTTTTTGTGCAGTTTTGCAACATCTCCTTAATCCAGTGAGCATAAATAGAACATTTCAATCATATTTGGCGACCAGGAACTTCGCAGATAAGCAGGCTAAGACCTTGTTGAAAGAGACTGTATGAGATTGTGTGTGATAAGATCATCCTATAGCCCAGCACACAAATGAAAAACTTTTGTTCTTGGTGAAGTTTGTTGATAGAGATATTTCAAATAAACGACCTAGGAGAACTTGGTATTTTAAAACAAAGGCCTGGTTATGTAACAGCCAGAAGCCCAGGCCTCCTGGTGCTTAGCAGCCATGAGGATCTGCCTTTGAGCAGTTGCTGCAGAGAGATTAGCATGCCCCTTTGTCATTTCTGACATTGTATTTTAACACTCTTGGGCAGCCTTATCTGGAAGGACTGTACTTGGTTGTGGTTATGGCTGCAGGGAATGCCCTTGTCCTTCCTCGTTTTCAATGTTCAAGACAGCTCTTTCCATTCTTCAGTGAGCTCTGGGTTGGCCTTGACCCCAGGCTGAGGCAGGATGCATGTCTTTCTTTCTAAGAACCCCATGGGGCTTCTCTTTTGGACTGTCCGGACAACTGTTCTTGTACTGACGTGTATGTGTATGTGTGGGTAGTGTGTAGAAAAAAAAACAAAAACAACAAAAACCCAAACCCATGTTGTCATGTTGATTCTGACTGATGGTGAACCCACATGTGCAGAGTAGAACCGCACTCCATAGAGTCTCCAAGGCTGTGACCTTTCGGTATCAGATCTCCAGGCTTTTCTTCCGAGGTGCCTCTTGGTGGACTCAAACCACCAACCCTTCTGTTCACAACCAAGTATGTTAGCCATTTGTACCACCTAGGGACTCAATCAATATATCATCCTTTTTATCTAGATGATTTTTGAGAAAATATGACTTCTTTGGTATTCTCTCCACCTCCCTTTAAAAGGCTCCAAAGCAGACAAAAGGCTGCCATCTTCCTTAGCTTCACTGGTCTGGATTCTCAGCAGAGAGGTACCCTCTGTGCACCCCTAAACCTGCAGCACATAAGGCGTTAACTGGTGCTCTGTGAGCAACCTCCTTCCCCTGCTTGGTTGTTTTTTTTAATTTGTTGTTTGAAATCCTTGCCTTTTATTGGTATATTTACTTTATGGCATACATAAAGAGTTGTATTAAAAAATAAATTGTGTTGTAAAAGCATTCGGTAATGTTTATTAATATTGACTAGTCAGGGAGCAATGAACTCTATTGCTAGGAGGATAATTTCTGGTAATACTAGCTAAGCATTCACAGCTTGTCAAATGACTGTCTAATCTCAACATTAAAAAAAAAGGTGAATACAAGGATAATTTCCCTCATGCCTTGAGAAAATTAAAGTGACCCCTTTCCCAGCCAAGATTAGCACTATCCCTTCTTTTTTTCCTGGAGTACCAGGCGTCCTCTCTGATTCCAGACCGGATTTTCGTGGTCAGCTGTCCCGTTGTCTTGAGGTGGCAAATGCTTCACTAGCAATGGTTTCTCTTATGTCTGCTCTGGCTGTGTGAATCTGTGTGAGGGCTTTGAAGGCAGAGATAGTGATGTGATTCTTTTGCTCAAGGAACTTGTAGTTTTGAAAGGAACTTATAAATGGCTTAGTCCCGAATTGTGGACTTGGTATCCCAAAGAACAACACTAGGAGTGACTAACGGTCTGCCCGGCCTGGAGTCTGTTACTGTCGTTGACAGTAAGAGATATTTCTTGGAAAGATATAATGTCAACCATTAGAAAGTAGGGAACATTCCCTGAATACCCCAGATACCCTCTAAATGACCAGTTCTGGCTAGGGTGGAAGCCTCTAGTAGAACAGGCTAATACAGGATATTCTTTCTCCACAAAAAGGCACGTGTAGAAAGGACAGGAGATTGGACAGAATATGATAATACGCTGCAGCCTTCCTGGAAGTTGTTTCTGGGAATAAATGCCTGATAGCCCAATAGCTTTTCATTTATCCTCTTAAATTAGAGCACAGAATGCCTTTGGCTGTTTGACCTTCCTCTAGTCGTTTGAATAAAAGGTAAATGCACATTAAAACCAAGAAAAAACTAAACTTGTTGCTTTGGAGTTGATTCTGACTCATAGCAACCTTATAGGACAGAGTAGAACTGCCCCCATAGGGTTTCCAAGGAGGGGCTGGTGGATTCAAACTGCTGACCTTTTGGTTAGCAGCTGAGCTCTTAGTCACTGTGCCACCAGGGCTCCAAATGAACATTGGAGGTATGTTTTTGAACATAAGGGCTGTAGAAAAAAGAATAAGCCTGTTGCTGAAGTACATAAGCTCTCCCTTTCAATTCTGTTTCTACCTGTAAAGGTGATTGAGCCACTAGGCTTAGGAGTCAGTTGTTGCTTTCAAGACTGAGAGCATTGCCAGGGCTCCATGAAGGGCCCTGCCCCATGCCGTGCCCACATGGGGAGACATGGTAGCTCTGACATGGTAGCAGGAGGTTTACACGATGGCTGGGTTCTCATGGTCAATGGGAGATCATGGAGCGTTTTGGTTCTCAAGTGGGCAGCAGGCTTTTAAGAGAGGATGATCATTTGGGCCTTGGTTTAGATCTCCTGCATCCTTGTCTGCTCTCCTTACTTCTTAGAAGCACTGAGTAGGTCAAGTTGGTGGTCACGAGATCAGAAAGCACAGCCTCAAACCTTGGAGTGGCTTTGCATGTGGAGCAGCCTCAGACCAAGGATGAAGTGAGTTGGAAGGACCTTTCGGGCCGCCCTGGCTGGGGCTGAGTGTTAGTTCAGGGAATGGAAGCAGCTAAGCCAAGAACAAGGAAAATGTTACCTTGTAACAGCCTTCATAGGATGGATTCCCCACTTTATTTGTCCTCATTCAAGGGTGGGAGAGGGCAGTGGGTAGTCTGACTATGGAGTCGCCTCCCATTCGATTTCCCAGATTACAGGTCCTGGTTCCCAGTGCTGGTCTGCCCAACAAAACTCATAGGCCAGGCAATTTCTACTCTCCAGTAGGAGAATGAAGGAGTACAGCCCTTTAGTTATTAGGACTAAGAATCTTCTCTCTAAACCTGCCTCGCCTGTGGTCTCTTCCACCTTTGCTACTTGTCTCAGGGCAGAGGAACTTGGGAAGAAATGTATCGTTAGCAGTGCCAAGCCTTGAACCCCTCTCTTTGAGGCAAGCAGTGTTGCTGGCCTCTTCCTCTTGGAGCCTGGTTGTTCATTTAGCCCTTCTCTTAGCTACCTTCTCCTCCAGTTCTTACCTGCCTGGGATGGAACTGGGCTAAGCTTCTCCTGAAGAGAGTAGATGTAGGATGTAGGCATCCCCCCTGCACCGCCCCCCCCAGAAAGCACCTGTATGGTCAGCTGTCTGAGGAGGCTGAGGATAGAGAGGATTGAGTTTGGCATGAGTCTCACCTTGCTGCCACACCCTCTGCTGTTGCTGTTCCAATCAGGTGAGGGGATGAAGTCTTATCCTGAGGATGAGAGGTTGGTCTGAAGCTCAGTCTTCATACTGCTATGAAATCTCCACGGGCCATTTCTTGTGTGGACTTCAGAAGCCGTCAGGACAAGGCCCAGTGCTTGAGTTGGGCGTTGCCAATGAAGCTGTTGAACTTAGAATATTGTTAGGATGGAGGAATGCCTAGATGTCCTCTTGTTGTTGTTAGTTACCATCAAGTTGGCTCCAACTCATGGCAACCCCGTGTATAACAGAATGAAATGTTGCCTGGTCCTGCACCATCTTCGTGATCGCTGGTATGCTCAAGCCCATGGTGTGCCATGGTGTCAGTCCATGTCATTGAGGGTTTGCCTTGCCTTCATTGGCCCTATGCTTTGCCAAACATAATGTCCTTCTCCAGTGATCAGTCCTCCCTCATGATGCATCCAAAGTGAGTTGAAGTCTCAGACAATGTTATGTGATCCATATGGTTTCATTGGCTGATTTTCAGAAGTAGATTGTCTTGCCTTTCTTCCTAGTCTTTCTCAGTCTGGAAGCTCCACTGAAACCTGTCCACCATGAGTGACCCTGCCTGTATTTGAAATACTGGTGGCATAGCTTCTCGCATCATAGCAACATGTAAGCCACCAAAGTACCGACAAACTGACAGACAGGTGGTAGAGACCCCCCTTAGATAGAGGTATTTCTTCAACAGCATTGGGTAATCCTTTCTAAACTAGGCCCTATGAAAAAAAGAAAAAATAGACTTGGCTCCTGCCATTATCGAGTTTTCAGTCTATACCAGATGGGTTATTTATGAATTACCAGATCCAGAGTAGCACAAAAATGGTTCAGATGAGCTTGTATCTTGCCAGCTTGATTTTACTAGTGAGAGTTGCAAGGTTGAGAATCAGAGTGAGAAGGAATGGGTCCTTGTCTCTAGTTACTTGGCAAAGGGCTCAGATTTGTCTCGTTCTAATTTCTCATGATAACTCAGTTTCCTTGAGAACATAGCTAGAAACTTGTTAGAAGCTAATTTTTTCCTTTGTCTTTCTTGAACATAAGTGAAAATTTGTTATGAAATTTGTGAATTTACCTAATGGGCCAGGTGTGGTCTGTGGTGGATCACCATAAGGGGTGGGGGAGAGCTTGAGCCTGATCCCCCATAACGGGTGGTGGAGACATGAAGGATAAGGGAAGAAATGGAGACTCTACTGAATACAGAACAGAGATACTTGGGCCATGCTAGGACTGGGTTACTTTAAAAACAGCATTCAGCAATGTGACTTCTGAGAGAAGAGAGCATTAAAACTCTGTTGTCAACCAAGGCAGTATGCAGAAAGATGTAAAAATGTCTCTAGCTGTCCATCTTCCCTATGTTACAGTGGAAGCTGATGACCTCAGATGGCTAAAGCAATTAAACCTTGTGAAAAGACAGGACCAGACTGGGAAGATGTGACTATGTGTGGTTGAAGGAAGGAGGCAGACAGAATTTCCATTTTGATAAAATGGCTTTACAGTTGCATGCTTTTTTGGGGCAGAAGGTGGTGATGGAGAGAAGGTTGTGGCCTAAAGTGTGACAGACCATGAGCTTATACAAATTTGTACTTTCGTTCCAGAAACTAATTAGAATTTTATTTCCACATTAGCCATTCTGCAGATTGTGCCACACAGAGCTTGCTTGATAGCCAAGTCCCTTGAATGCATTCAGATTCTTTTCCACCATTTTCTTTTCCTTTGAGTGTCTGAACAGTGGGTTCTATCAAAATTCCCAGCCCTGTGAAGTTGTTTCCTTTTCCTTTTTCTCTTCTGAACTTTGTGTGTGCTTTGCCCAGGCTCTCTGCCAGTGGGGCAGGACCTTTGTCCTTTTACTACATGTGGAATCACATGGATACCACTCTTGCCTCTGGTAACCTGTTTAGGGCACTGAGTTAGTGGGTCAGTTGCAGGGCAGTGTCCTTACCCCAAGACTTGGACAAGATAGAGCACCTGTGTCTCTGAAAGCTGGAAAATGCAGGCAATAGAGAGGTTTGGAGGAAAGGTTGGTGATGAGTTCTGGAAGTTTCCTTCACTGAGAGATAGACAGCAAGTAAGGAAAGAGAGGAAACTCAGGTTGCCTGGATTAGATGGTTTTATAATGAATAGATTTCTGAGATTGGGCCTAGTTTTTCTTGGGCTAGCGTAGCCTTGTCACAGGACATCACAAAAATGGAATATGGCCCAGAGAGATTAGTTCCTCTTAGAGGAACTCCTTGGAGACTAGGTAAAAGGTATGGATATGACTTTTGAATAATTTTGGCGCCATAAGGAACTAAGAACCTTAGATAGCGTCCACAATGCTTTACAGGTGAAGAAGTGTGGAGAGATTGCAATAGCATAATTTGTCCAAGGTCATAAAACACACTAAAGGCAGAGTTAGGATGAGGACCTTGGTCTGCTGGCTGCTTGCTTGGCATGCTCTCCTGTACTCTGCCACCTTTGTAGGGGGACAAGATCTCATCACCTTTCACACCAAACCAACCCACTTGGCCACGAAAAGCCACTTCTGCCAATTGTCAGGCAAATCTGTTTGCACCCAGCGAAAGGCAACAGGCTTACCAAGAAAGTGTTCAGCAGGCTGAGAGACAGGGATTTGATCTAGAACCCCTAGGAGGAAGAAATGGGAACCCAATGTAGGGAGCTTAGCCTGATGGTGGCTCCTGAAATCTGAAGACTGGTCACTCTAGAAACCATTTGGAAAATAAATCCAAGTAGGTGTTTGTCCTCCCATTTCTCCTGACAGCCTTCCCTGAGAGGTGGGCATTCCTGGAAGCTAACAAATCACCAACGAAGAAAAGGATGAAAATAAAATAAAACTGAAACCTATTTCTAGATCTGATCATGAACGTGTGCAAGTGATTCACCTACTGAACCATTTGTGAATAGAGCCTTTGCCGCCCCATAGAACATCTCTTAGAAGAGCAAACGTCTGTCATGTCTGGGCAAGTGACAGGAATACTCACTTATCGTGTGCATATGTGTCTACACACACATGCACGTACACTCAGATGCCTGGATGCATGTTTAAAAACATGCTTTGCCCAAGAAGTTATTAGTACATGCCCCCGTGCCCAGCATTGTGAAATGTATTTAGACTTAAGACTGTTGAGTTAAAATGTTCTGTACTGTTAATATTTCTCAACTTGGATAGATTAGCCGTGGCCAGGAGTAAGATAACATGGGGGTGGGGTGCACTATGATGTTGTGGACGAGCGTGTGTGTGTCTGTGTGTATGTGTGTGTGTTTGAGAAATCATTTTGCTTTTGACAAGGGGTTAGAGGTAAAGCCATCAAACAAAACAAAATGATTGAGAAAGAGTTCTGTGGAGAGAGGAGACTGAGCGTGACCGCTATAAAAAGGCTTGCACACAACTGGATACTGTATGCTGTCTTCAGGCCTCTGTGGCCCTAAGGAGACCCAGCCGGGGGCACCACATGGTTTTGATGCCCTGCTGGGTTCTAATTACGGGATTTGGAAGGTAGTGGCAGTGGGTGGCTCGGTTTTGTTTTCATGATTTGGGCACCAAGGCCCAGATCTGGACACTGCCGGCTTGAGTGTATAATGATACTCTGTCTCCCCACTCGTGTTTTTATCTGATATCAGCACCAGCTCTCCAACCTTTTACTCTGGTCTTAACATGTCAACATTCTCATTACAAGAGGTTGTTTGCTCTGAGAGGGCCTATCTTCTCTCCTACTTGGCCCTTTACCCTCAGATCTGCGTCTGGCTGCAGTTGGCCTGCCCTGTTCCTTGGGGCTGAGGGAAGTTGTGGGCAAGGCTCAACGACTGGGTGGAGGTGGAGGCTGGCTCTGGCAATGGCACATAAGAGCCTGAGAACAGGAGTGTGGGTGGGAAGAAAGTCAGTGTTCCAGGCCAGATGGCCCACACTCCAGCCGGCAGCGCAGAGCCGTGCCCAGACCCTCTTCCCGGCGCTCGCGCTCACCTCCTTACTTGTTTGCCTGCTGCTCTGCATCTTACTGGCTCCATTGCTGGCTCATGACTTAGCAGGGTGTCTGGTGAGAAAGGCCCTGGGTTGGGAGTCAGTTCAAGTACTGTCTCAGGCTGGATCTGTGACCAGTTGTTACTGGGCCTCTATCTCCTTAGGGATGATAACATGTGCTCAACCCACCTCACAGAACTGGGGTGATGGTGAAATAGATAATGCACATCAAGTGTTTTGGAAAATCAAATGGCTATGACCATCTTATGTTTGTAGAAGGATGTTACCTGGTTTCTTTAAACCCTTTCTTATGTCAGGGCTCAACCTCTGACAAGACATATAGGGAAGACACTTGTCAAGCTGGGCCTCGGGAAGGGGGCGTGTTGTGGAATCACTGCAGTTCTAAGAACACCTGGATGCCCTGAGAAGGAGCATCTTGTGTCCGTAAATACATCCATTCATTAATAAGCTTATTCAGAGCCTACTGTGCACCAGTCCCTGTAGTGGGAGTCAGAGATACCAGGGAGAAAATACAGATGCAGCCCTCCTGGGTCTAACCATTTAGCAGGGAGCGAGGCGTATGAACGCTCACAGTGCAGTAAGGGCAGTGCTGGGACCAGGGTAAGCGTGGGCCTGGTGGACCCCATATAGGGTCTGTGCAGGTTTGACAGTGAGCTCCGTAGGCTATGACCTTTTGGAAGCAGATCACCAAACCTGTCTTCCGAGGCAACTTTTGGTGGATTTAAACCTCTAGCCTTTCGGCTAGAAGTCTAGTGCTTCACCATTGCACCACACAGGGACTCTGGTCTCACATGTAAAAGTGGGTAAAGCAGTAGGAAGTGTCCTGTTATTCTAGTTCTCGTACAAGACCAGGAATGGATGCTTCTTTGGCAGTGATCCATGGGAAAGGGGGCAATTTAGGCTGTCTGAGGGTCCAGGGATGTACGTCCATCGGTGCCCATCTCCAACATCCATGCCCTCCATCTCCCTTCCTTCCGTTCGTCTGTCTGAGAGGTGGCTGTAGAGCCCCAGGGCGAGCACCTGCATTCTGTCCAGTCAGAGCAGCAGCAACCTGTCTTTTCCTTTCCCTACAGGAAGCTGCACAGTGGGATGAAGACATACGGGTGTGAGCTCTGCGGAAAGCGCTTCCTGGATAGTTTGCGACTGAGAATGCACTTACTGGCTCATTCAGGTAGGCAAAGATGCCCTGATGGGCCCATCTGGGTACAGGAAACCACCTCCCGTCCCCTCCGACCCCACACTCAGAGCCTGCTGTGCCATGGATGTCCCCACTGCTGGCCGGGCCCTTGGTCCACCTTGTCTTGTGGAGTAGTTGGCCAACCTGGATGCTCCTTCCAGGTTCATGGAGCAAAAAGGCCATCCTGACTGTGTGACTGTCCGGATAAACCCATTTGCATGCTTCTGGGTTTCCCAGGGCATCGTTGGCACCCAGTGACCTGTGTGATCTACCTTCCAAAGTAGACTGTAGTTTCATTAGCGAAACAGTTGTGGAATTAGGTTCTCACTGTCTAATGAATCTGACTATTGGGTTCACATTATACAGGAGCCTTTAATTAAATAGACACAGAAAGGTTAGAACACAAAGCTAGTTATAGCATGCCGTTTTTTTGTTTTTTGTTTGGTGGTGGTGTTGTTTTTTGCAAGTTAATTTTATCCAATTCTAGTGGGGTTGGCTGTGTGGCTGCTGGTATTTTTGCCCATGTTTTGACTGGAGGATGCAGGCAAAGCTGCTTTGCCCCATGAGGCATGGAAAGGGGAGAGGTGCCTGCCATACAGCATGCCCAGCAGTCCTCAGTGGAGAGAAGGATGCAGCAGGCCTAATGCTGCTGCTTCAAGGCTAAGGGGTTGCGGAAGCCTCTCCATTTCCCTGCCAGGGGCAGTGCCCTCTTCTTTCCAGTTCCCTTGCTTTCAACCTTGGAGTCACTCTTTTAGGGAAGGGAGGAAGGGTTGTCTTCTTGAAAGCTGATCAGAAGAGGGAAAAATGTGGAACAGAATTTCATACTCTCAGGGGATTCTAGACTTTCTGGAGCCTTTGAGGCTGGAAGAACCCTGAAACTGTTGCCCTGAGATAATTTTTGAACTTTAAACCTTAAACCAAAACTATCCCCTGAAGTCCCCTTTGAACCAAAAAGTAGTTTATCTTAACAAGTACATCTTCTTTGAGCATCATGGTCCTTTAAAGAATTATCTATGTGAGATCAAATTGACAACCATAACTCAAAAGATTGGATGAGATGCTTAGGGGCAGTGAGTTTAAGATAATGGTGGTGGAATAATTTGGAAAAGGATAATGAGAATGGTAGCACAACTTGAAGAATGTAGTCAGTGTCACTGAATAGTACATGTAGAAATTGTTGAAATGGTGTATTTTGGTTGTGTATACTTCCACCAAAAAAAGGGGGGGGGGCAGTTATCTTCTTATTTGATCTTGCTCTTCTCTCATGTACTCAACTGCCAGACTCTGCAGGTTCTTTCCCTGTGTGGCCTCAAACATCTCCTTGGCAGGCAGTTTAGCATTTATGAAGAGGGCATAGGTTTTGGGGTTAGACAGATTTGGGGTTCAAATCCTGTTTGCAATATGTGCTGTGTGACCTCAGGTAGATTTATCTTCTGAACCCCAGTTCTGCATTTGTAAAGTACAGGTATGACTAAACTCATACAATTTCTTCTTTTTAGGATTAAGTGAGAGGATATATGTTAAAGGCATGCATACATAGCATAATCCCTGGCATACAGTTGGTATTTTATAAATGTCAATTGCTTTTGCTTCTACCTTCCTCCCTTTTCTGCACTTCTGAAGCTGTCACTCTGGGGCATGTTCCCATTGTCTTACTCCAGAAGCTTCTGGTCTGGCTGGCTGTTTCCACTCTGCCCACACCCTAGCGCATCGTATGTACAGTCATGTAAATGCTATTGGGTAGTTTTTTATGCTTCCGCTTGCCACTGCCTTGCTGTAGGTCCCTTGTTGGATGTTTGTCTTCCCGGCCTTTGTGGCTTTTATTAAAGTGCCCTAACTACTCCCCCTCTCTTCCCATTCTTCCCTCTTCCAGATCCAGAGACCTGACCACACCGGGTGCTCTCTGATCGCCCTGTCCCAATGTCTTGGTGCGTTCCATGCCTCCTTCCTGTGGAGTCTCCCATGCCTTGCTCCACTGAGCCACGTCCATTTGCCCGCCAGCCTCACCCTGGCCTGGAGTCCTGAGCTCAGTCATCCCTGTGTTTGACATCTCAGTACTCACTTACTCTTTGTGTTCTGTTTTAATAACTCACGCCTTGTACCTTCTTCAGCTTTGCTCTTTGTTTAGAGTTCAGTGTGTGGTTTGAACCTGCTCCCCCAACCCGAGAGCAGAGTCTGGGTCCTCCCTGCTCTCTCTAACCATCTGGTGCTGGACACTTAGATGGCGGTAATACACTTTCAGCCTGTTGTCAAAGCTCCCTTGCCCTCTCTGTAACTCAGTCCCAGTGAGCATTATTTCTCATTGCTCAGAGCTCAGTGGCTTTTTCACTGCATTCCTGCTGCCTGAATAGCCCTTCTCCAGTCTTCCCATATCCAGGTCTTCCCAGTCCCTTCCACAATGCCATCCCCATTGCTTCCCACCTCCAGCAGGAAGTCGTCTCGTGCCTTCCTCTGGGTGCCCGTATTCCTTTATCTGATGTTATCTTTGGGCACAATCTTTCTTGTCTTACAGTTATTTACGGACTTGTCTTATCTCCCCTACTTGGGAGGCAGGGTGATAGAGTGGGGGTAAATTTGGGCACCCACCTCCAGACAATGTGATCTTGGAGAAGAAGCATAACCTCTCTGAACCTTAGTTTCCTTGTCTGTGAAATGAGAACACTTGTGCCCACCTCAGAGAAGTTGTGAGGCTCAGATCTGGTATATAAGAAGCTTTCAGTATATGTAATTTCTCTTCCCCTCTCTTCCTCTAAGAGATGATAAGCTACGTGGGGACAGACTCTCTCCCTATGAAGACCAGCACACTACCTGGCACGTTGTTGGAGTCAACAAATATTTGTTGAGTGTAAACTGCAGGTGTTGCTAACATAATTTTTTTTGAGGATTAAGTAAGAGAGTATGGGTTAACAACATACATAGCACAGTCCCTGGCATACAGTTGGTGTTTAATAAATGTTGATGGCTTCTGCTTCCACCTTCCTGGAAGTCTACAGGATCCCTGCAGTCTCCTGCCTGGTCTCTCCTGCAAGAGGAGCTGTTTAGGCTCTGTCCCCAGGCTCACTGGGGGGCAGCCGGGAGCCCGCTGGCCCATGTCACACCCCTCTTCCTGACAGTGTGGCCAACTGTCTCCTCTGTGTACTCCTTCAGCAGTGTTGGTGGGGGTGGGGAGGGACAGGTAGAGAGGAGAAGAGCTGCTTACATGTTTTAGGAGTCCCCAGTTCAGACAAGACGAGGGACTTTGCACTCCTACACTGTGGAGCCTGAGGTTCCCTGGGGAGGTGCATTTAGGACCCAACTGAGATGCCACTTGAAGCCCCCATGGTCTCATGGGAGTTTTTCCTTTCAGTGCCTGTCTTTTTGGGTACTGAAGGCTGGTTGTGCCAAATAATTTGTCCTTCTGAAGTTCATTTGCCAATGCCCTTGTGAAGGAGGATTTGCTGATGGGGGAGGTATGCTGAGTCATAATACTGTTTTCATGCACCCTTGCAGATAGCTCATAGCCTGGTATTTCCACTCTCTATTTTTTTCTTTCTATCGTGCTGCATACCTCACACCTCTGTGCTGGAATGACTTGAAAATAAGATAGCATGAAAGGGCTCTGTGAGGCTAGGACACTTCCTGAATGGTTTGACCCCTTGTTAAACAGGGAGGGCCCTGGGGCCTTGTTGGGAGTTAGGGTCTGAGGGCTGGGTTGGTGGTGCCAGGTTTTCCTTCTGATTCCAGAAGCAAAAGTCAGGCTTTACACATTCTGATTCCTCCCCCAGACGCCTGATAACAGACTGATGCCATGCGTTAGAGGAGACCTTTAATTAGATGGCAGAAGGTCTTGCTGCTCCGGTTCCATGAGATGAAGGCTCCATGCAGGGAGCTGAGAGCAAGAATTGTCCCTAAAGGACTGTAGTGCAGACCCATTTTACAGAAGTTAACCAAGAGTTGGAGGAATAGCAGTGCAGAGTCTAAGAGAACAGTAGTTGCTCCAGAACCTGGGGGACCATTTTTTAAAAAGGGGGAGCCTGTGGAGAAGTGAGTCCGGGGACTGGGTAGGGGTAATGGGTCCTCCTGGCTTCCCCCGAGTGTTTTCACTGCCCTTGCACAGGGCACATTCCTGCTGTTTTCTTCTGCTCAGCAGAGCTGAACGGCGCTCACTTCCTTGCTAGCTCCGTGTGCTGGCTCCCCACCCCCCTTTTGGCGAGCACTGCCTGTGTTTGTTATTGTAGTTCTGGCAGTGGGCCAGGCCTGGCTGGGCGCCAGGCTGTGGGTACAGTATGTACAGTGAGTGCTGAGCCAAGTTTGTCATCATACACGATTAATTTTTTTTTTTTTTCTAATCTGGTAGGGGTGGGGTGAAGGAGGAGGCTAGCGGAGTTTTTCCAATGCTTGAGAATAGGACGCATTGAATTCCGCGGAGATGTGATTTCTGAAAGGAATAAAATGTTCGAGCTTGTTTTTCCTTCTCGGCTTTTCCTCCTCACTCTCCTTTTCTTCCTCCTCGTCTTCCTTTCCCCGTCGGTCGGGTGAGATCAGCCTATGCGAGATCTACAACGTGAAGACTTTTTTTTCAGGGTCTAGAATACTAAGTTTACGCTCCTGAGTCAGTTTGCATTGTGTGGAAATGGACAATTTGTTTAATTAGAAGTTTGCCCTGTAGGAGACCCTTCTTAGAGACAGTGCTTTCTCTTTTTCTCCCTCTCTCCCTTTTTTTTTAAGTTTTTTTTTTCCTCTATTTAAGACCCTAAATGGTAGAAGTGAATGTTCAGTTTAATTGAAGTTTTTATTTCTGTTTGAATGTGTTAACTAATCCAGTGTTTATGAGATATACCGGATGATAACAATAAGTTTAAATTAACTAACAGTAACCTAACTCATTAACTAATGAGGTTGATCTGGCCATACACTGGTTCTTAGAAGTGGTTCTTGGGGTCAGGAGCGTTTGAGTATTGAAAAGAGGCTTGGGGTGGGAAGAGAGATAACCTTGGGTGCTTTGCAAAGCAGGCCCTGCCGGGGGTGGGGTGAAACTCGGGTGTAGGGTTGTGACTGTGAGCAGGAAAGAACCCCCATCTGTGGGGATGTGTCTGATGCCTCTCTCCCCACCCTTGGCTGCCTTATGCCTTGTGGGGATAGGGCCCTGTAACATCTGTGGACATGCTGTCTCTTTGCCGTTCTTCGTTCTAATTTACGAGATGGTTCCTCTCTTGGGGACGTCCACAGGTTGACCATAGTCTTAGGCAGTAACTCCGGTTGGTTCTGAGATTTGCTAGTATAAGATCTCCCATTAGGTAGTATTTCCCACAGCTTGGCTTAAGGTACTGGTGGATTACAAATCAGCACCCCCAGAGCTGCCTGCCCCCATTATTTGACTTGCTGTATACATTTTGGGGGTTTGCATTTTTATGGGGCCTGCTCCTATTCTGGGAGTTTCATTCATTTTTTTCATCAGTGAATCTTTAATAAACACTAATTATGCGTCAGACTCTGTATCCTTGTTAAGAAGGTGCCACACTATTCCTGTCCTCAAGGAGCTTACATCTAGTAGGGGAGATAAGTTTGGCTGTAAAATAGTGGTGAAAGAAGGCAGTGTTTGAAAAATGCCACAGTAGAAGTGCCAAGAAAGAGTTCTTAGAGAAATTCAGAGGATACCTATGCTTAGATGATGCAGTATTTTCTCACTGCTGTTTTGATGGAATGAGGCCTCCATGCAGGGAGCTGACAGCAAGAGTGTACTCTAAGGATCTGTAGTGCAGACCCATTTTACAGAAAATAATCAAGGGTTGGAGCACCATTGCAGGGTCTAAAAGAACAATAGTTGCTCCAGTACCTTGGGGACCATTTTTTAAAAAAGGGTAGGCCATGGAGAAGTGAGTCTGGGGAGAAGAGAGAGTGTTCCTTCCAGTTTTTTGGGGGAGGATGGGTGGAACTTGAATAGATGCTGAGAGCAGCATTCTGAGCAGCAAAGGCATCGGTGGTGGGAAAGCCCAAGTCGTCTATGGAGATGTCCAGTGTAGTAGCTGAGAAGTGCGGGCTCTATGTTGGGGTGAGGACCGGGGGTTGCTGGGTTTAGAAGGGAGGGGTGCAGCAGACAGTGGAGGGTCTTGAATGGCAAAATGGTTTGCATTTTACCCAGCAGCACTGGAGAACCACTGAAAATTTGAGTAAAGGAGTGACAGGTTGTTTTTTCCAGAATAGGAAGGGCTGTTGGGCTTCTTGCTGTAGACGAGGCCAGAGTACAGGATTGATAAGACCCCGCTTGGAGAAATGCAGTGACTGGCAGTCAAGATGGGTACAAGGCTGGAGCGTGGAGGGGCCGGTAGCCCCTGCACTGGATAGGGGCATTGCAGACTTTCTTTGGCAGTCAGTCCGGCGGATGACAGATCCCCTCCACCCACTTCCCGCCGTCCTTGTCCTGTGTACCCTGAGCCTGACTATTAAGAAACTGTCCCTGATAGCAGACTCTTCCCCATAGTCAGAGCTGTGGGGAAAGGATGCCATCTCTGGCTGAGAGATGTTCTGATTCCAGCAGCAGCAGGTTGGCCGTGGCATATTGTCTGGGGCCTGGGTCATCCCTCTGGCAGTGAAAAGTGATGGAGGTGCTAGGGCCAGAAACCAGACTGGTTCTCTTGTGCTTTCCCCTGTCATGCCTGGGTAGAAGGAAAAAAACTTACAAGATGTCGAAGATCTGTGGGTTGTACTTGTTCATTTTTGGAGCACTTAGAATTGGGTTTCAGGGTAAAGACAGAGAAGGTGGGGGAATCAAGTGGCCTGCAAGTTCCCTGGGACTGTGAGGAGAGGCTGGTCCCACAGCGATGATAGGAGAGGCATCTTGGGATCCAAAGATGGCTTCTTGGAACCTGCAGCTTCTTCTGACCTTGCAGCTCCCTTCTCTCTGTTTACCTCTCCCTGCCCGGCTTAGCTATTTGCTGAAAGCAAGAGATTGGGGGTTATCTAGGCACATGTGAACGCATGACCAATTCATTGACTCTCTGCTGCTGGGTTCCTGGGTGGCGCTAATGGTTAACGCACTCGTCTGCTAACCAAAAGGTTGGTGGTTCAAGTCCACCCAGGGGTGCCTTGAAAGAAAGGCCTGGTGATCTACTTCAAAAAAGCTAGCCATTGAAAACCCTATGGAGCACAGTTCTAGTCTGACACACACAGGGTTACCATGAGTTGGAAACGACTCAGCACAACTGGAATGCTGCTCACGCACTAATGGGGGTCACCTTTCGCTCTGGTTAGCTTTCTGTCATCAAGGTAAAACCGGGAGATAACAAGAGGAAAAAAAAACTTCCTTCAGGTTCTTTAAGTACTTCACAACGCTTTAATAGGTGGGCATGCTTGTTTAGGTTAAGAGGGCAGGGAGGATCAGATGTGGTTAGCTCAAATGCTGGACGTTAGGTGATGGGGGTGCGGAGAAAAGAAAGGGCAGTGAGAAGCCACTCTCCCCAGCTCCCTCTTGAACACACTCCACACTCCTCTCTCTCCCTACTCTGACTTTGGCCGCCTTCCCAAACTTTTTCCCAGAGTGGTGTCGTCACTGGCTTGCCGGCAGGTCTGGATGTTCTGCCAGCATTCCAGAGAGTTTATGATCGCTTGCAGATGCGCCTCCAAGAACACACTGTACCCAAAGCAGAAATTAATGCAGGCTTGACTGCTGTCCAAGCCCATACACGGGAGAGAGGAAAAAGAAAACAAAAACTGTTTAATGCTGTTTATAAATTATACACTGGCTGATGAAAAATACATTTCTTTCCTCCCCTGTTCCATTCCCCCCTCCGCCCCCTTCCCCCTCCCCCTGCTCCATTCTGCCTCAAGAGCCTAAACTGAGACCAGAAGAATATGGTTTTGCTTTTTAGCTTCTGTTTTGGCTGGGATCCGAAACCCCCCTGCTGATTCACAGCTAGAGTATTTTTCCCCTTTACCTGATGAAATATACTGATTTTCCAGCCCAGATGGGGTGTTTCTGGTTTTGTTGTTGGGGTGTTTTGACTTTTTTTTTGGCTAGGGATTTTGTTTACGGAAAGTGGCGGGTCCTGTGATGGCGTGGGGTGTGATGCTGGCCCCATGGCAGATAAATCTTCCATATCTGTCCACCTTGGTGCTACTAGATGTGTGTGCCTGGGTCCCCAAACCCAGAAGGTTGCACATCAGGCCAGCTGAACAGAGAAAGTTCATTGCAGGCCGTTGTATTAAAACAGTGTTTTCACCGCTTCTCTCCCACCCCTTCACCTCCAACCCCTGTGTGAAGAGGGGGCTTCGCGTGTCTCTCCCCAAAAATCCTCATGTCTGTGCCTCCATATGGTGCCTTAGCAGGGGTTGGGGAAGGCATTGCGTCTACCCCTCTGGATCCCAGCCTCTTCCTCCCGCACCCCCCGTTCTGATCCCCCACCCCAATTTATTCTATAAATTCGTTTCCACATTATGTCTATCCATTTACATGGCTTTTGTGTTTTTTAATACTGCTAATGTTTATCATTTGCCCAACAGGCTCAACAGATTTTGCTTCCTGTAGTGCATGGAGGCTTTAGAGCCCCCTTGTTGCTAAGTAGCAGTCTCCCTGTACTGTAATGGACTGATTTTGTATTCCGTTCAGCGCTGTATCTTATTTTTGTATGCAAGACAAAGTGTTTTGATGGAGGACGATTGCAGCAGTGTCTGGAGGCTGTTTGGAGTTTTATGGGCTGTACAGTACACTGTGTGCTCTCTGAACAGAACACAGGCTGTTGAATTTTGGATGGGATTTGTCATTTTTCCCCTTTCGGAGAGGAGCCTGTCAGATAGAACAGTACTTTAAGGGTGGAGGAAAGAAAGTGGAAATTATGTAATAACCTTCCTCGCTCTCTTTCTCTCAATGATTTTTCTAGCCCAAAATAGGGTGGTTTCTCCCACACACACCCCCTTTCATACACCACATGTTTTTGTAGGGCTAGCTGATGACGTTCTTCGTATGAAATGAACGGTGCCTTGGAGAGGAGGATGCTGGGACATTCTGTCTGTTTGTTGATTCTCCTATTCTGTTTTCCTCTAGTTTGATTTCCTCTGCTTTGTTGGCCCTTGTTTTGGGGCCCTTGTTTTTGGCCCCCTGTCTGGGGATGGATGGGTAATGGGGTTGTAGGGTAGGGATGTTTGCATAGGATAGACCCAAAATAAAGGCCATTTTCTTACTTCCGGAGTCTTTGCACCTTCCTTTTGCTTCCCAGACATGCGCCCTGCCAGAAGCGTTCTTAGGTGGGTTTCAGACACTCTCTTCTTCCCTCAACCCCATTCCTGACCCTGTAACCCACCTGTGCCTGGGCCTCAGTCCTCCAGGGTTACGCCTGTGAGATCAGATTCTCCCTTTGCCATATATCGCAGTCTCTGTGGGCTGTTATCCTCGGAGCTCCTTTGAGGTCTCTGTTGGTGGCAGCTATTTCTTTTTCTGCTTTCCTCTTCTCTCCTTCATTTTTCTCCAGTCTCCTTTCATCTCACTTCATCTCTTCGTCCCTGTCCCCGTGTCTTCATCAGCTTCAGCTCTCTCTTGATGCCCCCGTGTATTTTCTGTCTGCCTTCTTACATCTTCATTTGTCTTCGTCTCTGTCTGTCTCGGCTGGTCTTCTCTCTCTCTCTTTTTCTCTTCCCTCAGAGTTTCTTAGCTTGCAAGTTGCGGGTGGCTGGGGTAGGGAGGGAAACCCTGGTGGCGTAGTCTGTGGCTGCTAACCAAAAGGTCGGCAGTTCGAATCCACCATGCGCTCCTTGGAAACTCTATGGGGCAGTTCTCCTTTGTCCTATAGGGTCGCTGTGAGTTGGAATCGACTTGACGGCAATGGGGTTTTACGGGGTAGGGAGCAAAATGTCACCCTGGCCCAGAAGGCCTGGGGAGGGTTCTTGAAGGAGTCCTCCAGAGAGTCCCAGCACCTGGAACCTCATGTGCTATTGTCCCTTGCCTCTTGGGGACCAGAGTGAGGCCTCTCTGGCTTGACTTTGCCTTTTCTGAGTCCCTGAATATTAAGCTGAACCGAGGATAGGCAGGTAGATGGGCAGGGTTAGCTTTTCAAGGTCCTTATTGGACTTTGCAAAAAAAAAAAGAAAATGCATCTTGCTGAAACTGGGCTCATAAGGTCTGTAACATACACCTGAGTACAGCATACACCAGACATCTTGTAGCTTCATTCACGTGCACCTACCCGTTGCCTGGCATAGTGCCAGACACATGGAAGGCTTTTCTAAGTATTTGTTGTGTGCCACCAGGGCTCCTTGCTGAATAAGTGAATATCCTGTTACTCAAGTGTTTGCATGACTAAGGGAGACCTAGGTTTGGTGGGTGGTGCCAGCGGCTGCTAACTGAAAGGTTGAAGGTTCGAGTCCACCCAGAGGTGCCTCAGAAGAAAGACCTGGTGATCTACTTACAAGAAATTTAGCCATTGAAAACCCTATGGAGCACAGTTCTGCTCTGACACACATGGAGTCACCAAGAGTTGGGGTTGACTCAGTGGCAGTTAGCAGGTTCAATGGGTCCTGAAGCTAACACAATTTTGGGTGCCCTCTCAAAGAAAAGAATGACAGCATTATGAGTATTAAGTATTAGCACCCCTCCCAGGAAAGGGGCTGGTACATATAAGGGTCCCTGAAGCATCAGCTTTATTAGCTTCAGGGAGAATCGACCTCCAGGAACCACTGTGAGGAGCTGGCGGTTGAAGGCCCCACGGTTGGAGCAACTGAGTGGGGAGACTTCAGACTGAGGATAGGATGGTGACATCCCTCAGCTCTGGGGTCCTTCGGAATGGAGGGCAGCCATGTCCATAGGTTGGCATTCCACAGGGCCAGGACAAATCTTCCCTGGCTGTGGCAAGCTGCCATTGGTCAGTGGGCCTGGAAGCCTCTGGAAGCATTTCATACTCTTCCCAGTGAGGCTTGGAGTCCCTGGATGGTACAGACAGTTAATGCACTTGGTTGCTAATGGAAACGTTGGCAGTTCACGTCCACCCAGAGGCACCTTGGAAGAAAAACCTGGTGATCTACTTCTGAAAAATCAGCCATTGAAAACCCTGTGTAGCACCATTCTGCTCTGACACATACGGGCTTCCCATGAGTTGGAGTTGACTCGAGGCCAACTAGTACTCCCAGTGAGGCTGGTTGGTAAGGATAGATGCTAAGTCCCATCTCACCCAGAGCCTCCAGGTGGGTGGGTTCATACTAGTCAACACGGTGGCATCCTAGCCTCCACAGTGACCTTTAGTGGCTCTCGATGAAACTGCATAACGCTCACACCTCTCCCAGATGCTCCACTGCCTTCCCAGGGTCTCTGCCTCCATCTGTGGCTTTGGTTTTCCTGCTTCCCTAGACAGTAGAACTGTGAGTCTGGCTGGGGCACAGGACAGTCCTCTCATCGTGTGTGTGTGTATCTTGGAGAGGAACAAGGAGGGTGAAGAGTCCCAGAGGATATGAGAAGTGCATGCAGAGGTGGTCTCGGGGTCTGTTCTATGGAGCTTGCAGACTCAAGTTCGTTGGGGTTGGTGGAGGAAGTAGGATTGGACAGCTCTTTAGGTAGGAGGGTACTTGTTGGAAGGTATGGAAAAGCTGCAGTTCTGTTCTGAGAAATGAGGAGTAGAGTACTAATCAGACCTTGGCGTGTGTGTGTGAGTGTGTGTGCGCGTGCGCATGCATGCACTTGCACTGCACACACGTGTGAGAGAAAAGGTTGAGAACGAGCATTTACATGAAATACTCAAAATTGTTCTTTTGCTGTAATGGGCCCGCACAGACCATTAACTTGCAGATTTAAAAACTAAATGAGCTCATCATATCTGGTGACTTACACCGAACATTCATGCTTGATTGCGAAGCCTGCTTTGTGAAGTTGAATTTCAACTTCATTGTTTGTTATTAATCCTCGGATGCTGGTGGTGGTGGTTTCCCCTCTCGGCTTCAACCATCAACACGCTTATTTTGTGTGATGTCCGTGAATGTTTTTCAACAGGACCCCACTAAAGAGCCTTCTCATTTAAAAAATAGTTCCATCACCTTCCAGGCCGAGTCTGAAGTTTCCAAGGAATCCAGTGGGCTGCGGCAGGCCATGGGTTGACTTTGGAGGGGGCTGAAGTTTGCATTTTTTAATTTAATAATTTGAGTTTCGTATGAATGATTCTGCGTTCCGTGTGGTACTATGCATTTTCATAACTGTCTCTTCCACTTTGGGTAAAGGCAGGGAGGGAAAAAAATAACAGCAGCAGTGTTCTGTGGGCAAAGGAAGAAAACAAGAGAATGGGGCAGAGAACAGGCTAAATTTAAAATTGTAATTGGCTGACTTCCACTGGCTTGCGGGTGTTTTAATGACTCATAATAACTTCATTTAAAACCAGCTGAGCAGAAAATAGATTGGAGAGGAGCCTCGGGCCATTATGGATTTGTTTTTTTTGACAAGCTCGGTTTTCAGCAGCCAGGAAGGCTCTCAGAGAGGGCTTGGCTGTATTCTCCCTCTCTCTCTGAGGGTTGGTGGTCTGCCAGAGAGAGATTGTATAGAAGCCACGGCTGTGTGTGTGTGTATGTGTGTGTGTGTTTAATCCCCCCCCCTTTTTTTGTAACTGATTAAAAATAGATGCCTTGAGGTATTACGTTAGCATCTGTGGATTTTTTTTTTCTTTTTTTTTGCACTTTTGATGTGGTAACTGGAACAAAAAATAAAATTGTTTTTGAAATTACTGAATTAATTAGGTAGTAAAGCAACTACAATGCATACATTTCTTTTGCCGTTTGGCTTTTTTCTAGTCTTGATCCATATTTGTGGGGCAGTTCCCTTTTTTCCCAATCTCCTCCTCCTCTCCCCCACCAGCCCCTCCTTCCTTTGAGCGGGGGGACCCTTCCTCTGAACGACAAGATTCTTTTATCATCCCGACAACAGCTAAATGATTTTTTAAAAAAATCTGTAGGATTCTAACAGTATTGGTTCTGTCCAGTTACCAGGTCAGCTCCAGGAAGCATGAGTTCTGAGAGTTGCCAGAAAGGGCTCTAACCTGTCTCTAGTTGTTTTAAATAGATCCTGCTTGTTTCTCGTGCTTGGATCCGCGCCAGGCCTGAGAGTGCTCCTTTTTCTCTTCTCTTTTCAAAGTCAGCAGACTCAGCCATAGGATGCGTCTGTCTGGGCAGGTCCAGAGGCTGGTCGTCTGATCACTCTTGGCCGTTTATCTACCCCTCACTTATGGCACCTGTCACCTTTGTGTCATAGCTATTTATTTGCTCATCCTTTCTTGCCTACTAGACTCTAGGCTTCTTGAGAATATCTGATTTATTTCTGTGTCCCTGTGCTACCTGGAACCTGGTGGCACAGTGGTTAAGAGCTCAGCTGCTAACCAGATGTTGGCGGTTCAAATCCATCAGCTGCTCCTTGGAAACCCTATGGGGCAGTTCCACTCTGTCCTGTAGGGTTGCTGTGAATCAGAATCGACTTGACAGCAATGGGTTTGGTGCAATCTAGAGTAATCACCTGCGTGGTGTTTATAACTCAGTCGTTTTTTGAATAAAGGAAGGGGTGAATGGGCGGGTGTGTAGCTAGGTGCATGGTGGGGAATTGGCCCTGAGAGCTCCCTGATTCCTTCCAGCCCCGGGAGTCAGCAGTCCGGCCTAGATGATGAGGGAGGAAACCAGGGTCCTTCTCGGTATCTTCCTCCCTTGCATCCCCGCAGCCTAGCATATAGCAGGCACTCATTAAATATTTGTCACATGAATGCATGGCTCAGGATGGATGGTAGGGACGAGGCAAGGAGGTAAAAGCACTTGTACTTACTGGACGCCTTCTGTGTTCAGGCCCTGAGCTTGGTGCTCTGCATATCTGAACTCACTTAACCGTACATTAACCTTAGAAGGCAGATACACTGATTCCATTTTGCAGATGATTACACAGAGGCTTAAAGAGCTGAAATAACTTGCCTGAGGTCCTACAGTCAGGAGGTGGCAGAGCTGGAGTCAAGCCCAGGGCTCACTGTCCCCCGCATCGTTACTTTCTAGTATTCCCTACTCGGCTGTACCCGACCCCTGGCCTAGTGTTGTTGGAGTGCCCCATGGCTGCTTTTCTGTTTGTGGAGATAACCTGTGTGTCAGAGACTGGAGTTAGGGAGGGGTGCAAAGGGCCTGTCCTCGGGGGGTCCTGGGGGTTGGGTGGGGCTGCACAGTAATTCGCTCGAGTGCCTTGCACCTGGGCCACCAGGAGCAGGTGTGTGGCTTATTAGCCTCTTCTTGCTCTGCCAGTGTGTTCAGTTGTAGCTGCCATTGTGATTGGGACGTATCATCACCTTGTAGGGCTGGGGCTCGAGTGGTTGGCAGGTGTTGCTGGGTCAGTATGAGGCTCTTCCACCCAGGGGGGAGTTTGGTTATGTCATTTCCCCTGCCCCTACTCCCCACAACCATCCCACACGGAGGAGGGGCAGGAACAGTGCCTGTGGTCCCTCCTGTATGATGACCCAGCCGGGTGTTGTTGTGGTCCTGGGGGGAGGCACTCCGTGATGCTGCATGATGCAGCTGACCAGTGCTGCACTCCAGAAAGGTGGAACCTGTGACTGATTGGTTGTGACTAGCTCCGTAGGCTTCCAGTGTTTTGGGGAGTGGTGTGTCAGGAAGATTTCGGATTACGTCCGGTGAAGCTGGACTACTTGGCATGAGACAAGTTACGTCTGTTTCTCCAATAACCTCATCTTCCCCAGGCACGCGCTGGGGATGCCGGCGCCTCCTCTGAGGACCCAAACCTCAGCCAGGTGGAACCACACGGGGAAGCCCGGGCAGCAGAGAAACCTCGAGGACTACTCTGTGTCACTGCATGTGGCTCTCTTTTGGGGGGAAGTTGCTCATGAATTAACTCATCAGTTAGTAGTTGTCAGCTGAGGGCCAATGGTGAGCAAAGCCCACAGGGCTGACACCGGTGTTTTTATTCACCGGGTGCTTGTGGTCTGGCTGAGAGGACCACATGAGAACACTGGCAGGAGAAAGTGTTGTACAAGGCTAGGTGTGCTCACAGCCTCACAAGCACGAAAGGGTGAGTTCTATCAGAGTCTGGAGGAGGGAGAGACTCCCAAGGACCCGGGTGATAAGGAAAGGCTTCCAGAAGGAAGCTTATGAGATTTTGATGGAGTCTTTCCAGTGCAAACAATTAACATGCTCGGCTGCTAACCAAAAGGTGGGAGGTTTGAGTCCACCCAGAGGTACCTTGGAAGAAGTCCTGGCAATCAACTTCTGAAAAATCAGCCACTTAAGACCCTGTGGACACAGTACTGCGGTGACACACACGGGGTCACCATGAGTCAAATCAACTGAACAGCAGCTGGTTTTGTGTCTCCTCATGGAGTGTCTGGGTGGAGCTCCGTGGTGGGAAATAGACCTACTTATTCTGGACAAGAGGAAGCAAGGACTTCTGTGAGCTAGAGCCAGCCAGGCAAGTTTATCTTCCCTCCCCTTTCTCTCCTTCTCTTTCTTCTCTGCTCACAGCAGTCTTGGAGAGGCTTAGAGCCCAGTTTCTTAAACTTGAGAACCCTCAGATCCCTGAGAAGGTTATGGCCCTCCCTGGGCTCCAGGTTGAGAACATTGTATTAAAAATTAAAAGCTGGTAGTTCAGGTGGTCTTACCATTTTGAAACGAAACAATCAGTAATGCCAAAATGAGACTTAGATTGGGGCACAGATTCAGAATATCATAAATTTCTCATACGAGACCTGAAAAATCCAAACAATACATCCTTGGTGCCCAGGGTTCCATGAAACCCGGTTTCATAACTTAGAGGGCTGTCTGTTCATGAGGTTGAGGATAGAGACTTGGCTGCCCTGGAAGGGACATGGAGGAACTTGGAGGACTATCTTAGGCTGAAGCACCCAGTGCTCCAGCCCATCTTCTTGGACCACACAGGTGAAGTCCCGGCTGTGTCTTTAGTGAGGGTTGAGGAAGCTCAAAGGCAGCAGGAGAGAAGGGTGGGTGCTTCTGCAGTTAGGGGCTCGCTTAGGCTCTCTCCAGGAGGCAACCCTTCAAAGACATCTCTTCTAGACTTCTCCTCAGTAGTTAGAGTACTCCCTCCCTGTTTCACTCAACCAGCCCAGTTTGTTTGGAATTCTTCCACTTGCCAGAGAAAAGAAAAAAAAGCGAGTTCTAAACTTTTCATTAGGTAGTTGGGATAAGAAGTCTTCTGGGGTAGTTGGATTAAACCTTCTCAGCTCTCTCACCAACTATTATAAGCTAATTGAGCACAGGGAACTCATTGGCGGCTGCATTTTGTTGGAGTAATTATGCAAGGCCACAGTCGTTTTCAGTAACAAGGTAACTCCGGGTAGGCAGAGAACTCCTTGAAACTTTTGATTTGCTGGAGTCTTCCTTGGGTGCCTTTTTAATATGAGCCCAGAGGAGACAAAGACACAGAGGAGATCTTTGGGGAAGCTCCTGTCCCTCAGAGATTTCTGTTTGAACGGCCCAGATCTCCCAGCCCCTTCTTCGGGGCTGGATGAGAACAACCTGGGACATCTCTAAACCAAACCAAACCCGCTGCTGACAAGTCAGTTCCAATTCACAGTGACCCTATAAGAACAGACCAGAACTGTCCCATAGTGTTTCCAACGGTGTAATCTTTATAGGAAGGAGCCCTGGTGGTACAGTGGTTAAGAGCTTTGGCTGCTAAACAAAAGGTCGGCAGTTCAAATCCACCCAGCTGCTCCTTGGAAACCTTACGGGGCAGTTCTGCTCTGTCCTGTAGGGTCGCGGTAAGTCAGAATTGACTCGATGTCAACGAGTTTGGTTTTGGTTTAATCTTTGTGGGAGCTGACTGCCACATCTTTCTCCTTCAGAGCAGCTGGTGGGTTCGAACTGCCAGCCTTTCAGTTAGCAGCCAAGTACTTTAAGCCACCAGGGCTCCTATGGGACATCTCTAAACCCAAGGTGTTGAGTCTCTTCTGACTCATAGCGACTGCATAGGGTTTACAAGGCTATAAATCTCTATGGAAGCAGACTGCCACATCTTTCTCCCATGGAGCCACTGCGGGTTTCAAACTGACAGCCTTTCCGTTAGCAGTTCCTATTGGGCCAGCTTTGCCTTGATTGAGATTTGGGATCTGGAGTCAGACACTCTAGAATATAGGCAGGAGAGGGGCTGGGGCAGGCTTTGGAAGCCTGAGCCCAGCTGACCAGGGAGCAGAGAGACTCACAGAGCAGTGTCTCCCTTACTGACTAATGCCCTTAGGATTGTAGAGCCTGACTGCAGGCAGTGAGGCCTGAATCATACCCTCTTTCTCTACTGGGATTGTCTGCCTTGGATGGGAGCAGTGTGGCCTGTATATATAGGACCAATAGGACACCCCCGGGGGTCTTTCTGGAGCCGTGGTAGCACAGTGGTTAAGAGCCCGGCTGCTAACTGAAACGTTGTCAGTTTGAATCCACCAGCTGCTCCTTGGAAATCCTGTGGGGCAGTTCTACTCTGTAGAGTTGCTATGAGCCGGAATTGACCTGGCGGCAATGGTTTTTTTTTTTTTTTTTTGGGAGGGGGTAGTCGTTTCTATCCCTTGTTGCTGTTGCTATTAGGGTAGCGTCCAGTCGATTTTCCACCCAGAGAGACCCCATGTGACAGAGTAGAAGTGCCCCATATGGTTTTCTAGGCTGTAATCTTTATGGAAGCAGATCGCCAGGTTTTTTCCCCAAGGAGCTTCTGGGTGGGTTTGAACTGCCAGCCTTTCGGTTAGCAGCTGAGCACTTAACCATTGTGCCACCAGAGCGCCTATCTTCTGTCCCATGGGCTCTAAGATTCTTTATGGTGAAACTGTCTTAGACATGCCAGAAGGGACAGATTATCCCATAGGCAAGGTAAGCATGGTACTTACCTTGCTTACCACATCACCTGTAGTGAACAATTTCCTATTTTTTTTACCACATCAAAGATTCTGCTTCTAGGTGTGGCTGACATCTGTCTGTCTCCCAACCCACAGCACCTCCCTACAGAATCAAAGCCTGTCTTCAAGTGTACAATCCCCGATGGGCATGAGCTTACCTGTGCTTACTTACTAATCTGTAGTGAACAGTTTCACATGAGTTTCACCACATCTTTGAAATTGTTCACTACAGATTAGTAAGTAAACGCAAGTATCTCGTGCTTCCCTTGCTTATTGGATAACCTGCCCCTGCATGCCAGCTTTCTACCCCACCCAACCCCCAAACAGACTTTAAGTTGGGAGGTAGGAGCCTGATACTGCTAACTGCAGCCCTGTGCTCAGTGGGCTGGGGACAGACCTTCCTGTGCCCTTTGGAAAGAGCCCTGGTTCTTGCCAAGCTGAACACGTCCTCTGGGTGGCCCTGCCTTGCCTCTGGCCGGCCGCCCATCAGCATTGAATCATGCCCCTCAGAGGACGGCATGTAACTGTGCTGCTCAGTATAGCCCCGGGCCCCCCAGGGTGATGGCAGTCATTGTCACCGGGGCACTCCATCTTTCTGACTCCACATAGCTTTCTTCCCTCCCCTCTCTGCCCTGCACAGCCTCAAATTCTGCTCTGGGAGCGAATGTTGAGCTGTTTTTTTTTTTAGAAAGAGAAAGTACAGGGCTCTTTAATGTTTTCCTATTCTCCATCTGCCCCTTTATTTTTCAGCAATACTTTCAGTCCTTCGCCTGGGCCTGTCTTCCTCCTCCATCTTACAATTAGAAAAGTTTGTCACAGTCAGAGGCCGACTGAATAGAGGCAGGGATGTGGTGTTTGGTTAAATTGTAAAATTAGCTGGGAAAGTTAATGAGGCATTCCGCCTCTGCCTTCTGAAGAGCAGGAAGTTTATGAAGGTGCTTCAAATACCTCACCTGAGAAGGGAAGGAAGGGGAGAGAGGAGGAGGCCGGGAAGCTGCCCGGGAATATTGAAGAGCCTTCTCCAGGTGAGTGTCCAGGCCTAGGACACATCTGTCATTTGGTTGGTTACAGCTAAGACCTGAGAATCATCCCCTCAAAACTCTTGCTTTGGGAAAGGCTCCGTCTAACCACTTTCAGTCCATAGGAGCCCCAAGGATCCTGAGGCTGCACATACCTGGCTATGGTTAGCCATTTTGACACTCAAATCCCTCATTCATTGGTTTAATCTTATTTTGTCTGTTCAAGGCTGAAGAAGCCAAGACTAAACATTTTGTCTTAGAAGGAGCCCACAGTAGAAAGAAGACCAAAATCAACAATTACAACGTCAGCTAACATTTACTGGATGGCAGTGGTGGTTCGGTGGTAGACTTCTCACCTTCCGTGTGGGAGACCAGGGTTCGGCTCCCGGCCAGTGCATCTCATGCACAACCACCATCTGTCTGTCAGTGGAGACTTGTGTGTTGCTGTGATCCTAAGCAGGTTTCAGCAGAGCTTCCAGAATAAGATGGACTAGGAAAAAAAGCTCATCTCATAGAGACCCTACAGGACAGAGTAGCACTGCGCCATAGAGTTTTGAAGGCTGAATCTTTACGGAAGCAGACTGCCACATCTTTCTCCTGCAGAGCAACTGGTGGGTTCGAATCTCAGCTTTTTGGTTAGTAGCTGAGCACTTAACCGCTACACTGCCAGGGTTTGTGAGTCAGAATCAACTAGACTGCAACAGGTTAGGAAGAAAAGCCTGGTGATCTGTTTCCAAAAATCAGCCATGAAAACCGTCTGGATCGTAATGGTCTGATCCACAGCCAATCATGGGGATGATATAGGACTGAGCAGCATTTTGTTTTGTTGTGCATGGGGTCACCATAAGTTGAGGGCCAACTCCATAGCAGCTAACGACAACATTTACTGAGGGCTTAATAGGCGCCAGATACTGTGCCAAGTATACCTTACTACATTATTTTCTTTAATCCTCCCAAGAACCCTTTGAGGTTGGTACTGTTATTGTGTCCATTTTACAGATGAAGAAACTGAGTTAACTTGCCTGATATTACCCAGCTTGTAAGAGGCAGACCTGGGCTGGCCTGCCTGACTCGGAAGCCCATGTTCGTAACCTCTCAGGCAAAGTTGCTTCCATTCCTCTTCCACGCTGCCTACTTCTGCCAGCCCTCGTTTTATGGGGCATGGATTCCATGCTTGCAAATGCTCACTCTAAAGCTTTGGAATGGGGCAGTGGTGGTTCAGTGGTAGAATTCTCACCTTCCATGTGGGATACCTAGGTTGATTCCAGGTCAGTACACCTTACACACAGTGACCACCGTCTGTGAGTGCAGGCTTGCAGGTTGCTGTGACGCTGAACAGATTTCAGCAGAGCTTCCAGACCAAGACAGGCTAGGAGGAAAGTCCTATCGTTCTCCTTCAGAAAATCAGCCAGTGAAAATGCTGGATCCCAGTGGTCTGATCCGCAGCCAGTTGTGGGGATGGCACAGGACCGGGCATCATTTTGTTCCATTGTGTGTGGGTTACCATGAGTTGGGGCCGAGTCGATGGTAGCTAACAACAGCAGCTTTGGAAATTACGGTCTCAAAGGTGCATTCAGAAGAGCTGCCAACTGTCTATTTTCTGTACACACCAAAATCTCGGGCCTTTTAATTACACCAAACATATCTTTGTGCTTTCAAGCAGCAGTCTGATGTCATTTTAGTTGTCAGATGCACTTTAATAATGCTGCACGCTTCACTTGGGAAACAGTTGCCCCACCTGGACCTTTTTCATGGCGTATGCCAGAAAAGGCGCATTGTTTTTTTGTGGGGAGACGGTTCATACTAGGAATGGGCGTTAAGCGTGACAGGCAATAGTTCTGTTTTGAAAAGTGTAGAGTCTCAAGGCTTCTGAATTTTGAGCCTGAAAATGTCAGTGCTGTAGTTGTAATGTAACACCTCAATTATGGTGCAGGGGGTAAGAAAGCAAGACTCTGAAACCTGCAAGGTTCTTTAGATCCACAGCCTGAGCCACAATTAAGGTTTCAGAAACACCAAAGGCAAGCCAATGAGTGTCATTTTTAACCAGTCTGAACATTTTACTACTTCCTAACATCAGAAGCCACCAGGCTGGAGAGCTCGCTCCTTGTCCTCAATAAAGTGATTAAGCTGAATGGGTGTTGGGGAGTATTATTAGGCTGAGAAAGGCTAAAAATAGAAATGCTCTGTTTTTTGAAAGCCACAGCAGGCCTGGAGAGACTGGCAGCCTTGAGGTGCCACCAAGGGGCCTGAGGAAGGGGGAGGGAGGGTGGCAGTACCTGGGGTTCAGATCTGAGATGGGGGTGTGTTGTGTTGTGACTGGTGAGCCAGCTGACAGGGCCTCTTTCTCAGTTGTCATCAAGTCAATCACAAAAGGACAAATAATGTATGACCTCACTTATATAAAAAGACAAGAATAAGCAAATGTATAGAGACCAAAGTTTATTAGTGGTTACCAGGGACGGGAGGGAGGGGGGAAAGGGTGGATTATTGCTTATGTGGAACACTGAGTTTCAGTTTATGGTGATGGCAAAATCACTGACGAAAGGTAGGGTCGTATAGCTGATTAATGTAATTCTATCAGTAAGTTGTACACCAGTAAAAAGTTGAATTGGCAAAGGTCATTTGATAGATAAATTTACACTAACAACAACAAAAAGGAGTAGCTGCTGACACTGCTTACGTACAACCAAACACCTCATGGGTTTTGGTTTCTTGGTTTGGTGATTTAGGGTCATGGTTTCATGGGACATCCTAGTTAATTGGCCTAATACTGTGTTTAGTGCTTTCGTTCTACCCTGGTTCAGGGTCTTAAAAGCTTGCAAGTGGCCATCCAAGGTACACTAATTGGTCTTTATTCACCTGGAGCAACAGAGAAAGAAGGAGAATCAGGAATAGGAGGAAAAAATGGAATGTGTGGCTAATTGCCTCCATGAACAGCTGCCTCCTTTTCCATGAGACCAGAAGAGCTAGATGGTGCCCAGCTACCATTACTGAATGTTTTGATCGAAGATTCCATAGAAGAATCCTAATCAAAAGGGAGAAAAGGCAAAATAGAATTTTAAATTCCCACGGAATCCAGATTTTTGGGAGCCATGGAGGGTGGATAAACCCCCAAAATTATTGCCCTGAGATAGTCTTTAAACCTTAAACCTAAAATATCCACTGACGTCTTCTTAAAACCAAACAATAGTTTAGCTAAACTAGTAAAAAATGTCTGCCTTGAGCATTGCGTTCCTCTCTTAGTAACTATCTATATGTGATCAAATTGAGAACAGCAACTCTAAAGATTAGATAGGAACCTTAGGAGGCAGTGAGTTTATGTTAATGGAGGAGGAACAATTCAGAAAAGGAGGGTGAGAATGGTTGCACAATTTGAAGAATGCAATCAATGTCATTGAACTGTACGTGTAGAAATTGTTGAATTAGTATTCTGTTCTGCTGTGTATGTTCTCAACAACAACAAAAAATAAATTCTTATGAAAAAAAGTAACAGTGGAAGCAATGGACTGGTTGCCTCTTCCTTAGTTTGAAGACCTCTCCGAGGGCTCTTGAAATGATTGTGTGTGTGTGTGTGAATGAACTTAAATGACAACTCCGGAATCTAGGATAGATACCTGGACCTAAAATTTACATGTTCAACCCCAAACTAGTTGAATTACCTGCTGTTCTGGGGGAACAGTGTCTGTTTTGGTCAGTGAGTAAAGGACAGGTTATAAGGAACACACACAGAAATGGATGGGGAAGGGAACAAGACTCTCAACCTTGATTAACAAGGATGCTCAGGGAAGGGGTCATAAAGGGACTTTTGGTTAACTGAAGGTCAACCAAGAAGACCTTATCTATTTCAGTCTTTGTAGTTTGCTGTCATTCATCCATGTGAGAGTCCATTTTTCTATTTAAAGTGAATACAATTGATTGTTTTTATGATAGAACATCTTGCTTGAGAAGGGAGTCAGTCATTGAGAAATAGGCTTTGTTAGGGTTTTATTGGGTCGCTTTTAAAGATCATTTGTACCTCTTCTTCTGTAAAGCCCTACACAATTTCATGTCTTTGAACTCATTCCTCTCCATAGCAGCTGGAGGTGGCAATGAGGGGCTGGGAATCTGATTCCCATTTTATAGATGCAGAAACTGAGGCTAAGAAAAATGGGATCCTAGATATATGGAGTCCACAGCAGATCCAAGTCTAGACCCTGCTGGCTCCCAGTCCAGGCTCTCTCTGACGGAGGTATTATATTTCTAGACCAGGAGGTAAGGGCTGCTCTTAATGGGGAAAGTACTCAGAGAAAAGGGTATGAACTGAGGATGGTGACCTTAGAGCCTGTAGGAAAGATCGCTTAACCTACAAGGTGTGAGCCAGCCTGTGGAGAATAGCCCAGGCCCCGAGCACTGCCTTTGGAGACCTTTTCCTACTTGTCTTCACGTGAACTTCTCACTCTTTAACCTTTTATATAATCAAAGGCCCTTGTGGTTAGGTGGGCTTCCCATGCTGCCACCCTGATTGAGATTCCTTTTTCTCTGGATAAGGCTTGAATTTCAGTTCTGACACTTACTAGCAATGAGATCTTAGGCAAGTTAACTAAGCTTTTTAAACCTCAGTTTTCACATCTATAAAATAGGGACAATCTTAGAGAATGAAATGGTGTATTGCATGTAATGCAACTAGTGCAGTGCTTGTCTCATAATACATATTCAATAAATGTTAGTTATTAATATGCTCATCATTATTGTCAGTATCTATGGCAGCAGCATTATTGCCCCTCATTGAAGGGCGGCCATTGCTGGACCCCCAGGGGGGTCCTGGGGAGGGAAGCAAATGAAGAGTTCCCGTGTACCTGCTGAGTTCCAGGTGTGGTGCTGGCCACCTTCACATGCATCATCTCATTTAAACATCCCAACCACCTCATGGCCCCATTTCTGAGTGGCGCCCCCCGGAGTTGTGCAACATCAAAGTTCTGCTTGTGGGGTAGGAGAAATGCAGCATCACCTTTTTAACAGGTGAGGAAGCCAAGGCTCAGAGAAGTTAAATTGCTAATACTCTCAAAGTAGCTAGTGAGTAACTGAGTTGGAATCTCAGATCCATTGACATCAAAGCCCAGATTCTTTCCACTAAACCATCTGTGATGGGAGCATAGCAAGGGGCCAGCTTGGACAATGAGGCTCCTGTACAGACTAAACCCGGCTGCCCGGCCTGGATGTCTAGCAGGGCTGTGGCCCCCTCTTCTTGGTAGACCTCCCAGAAGAAAAGAAGCTTCCATCTGCAGGGCTTGTACAGCTCATAGCCAAGAGAAGAATCAACAAGTATTTCTCTACAAAGGCCTGCCAACTAGTTTCTTGATGAGTGCAATGGTTATCGGGTTATCACACCTGTGCCCACTCTCTCTGAAATGCCTCATTCCTTCGCATTTGCTGAAATATGGTTATCTAAGGTTACTTTAGCTTAAAAAAAATAAAATGCACACACATACACACACACTCACAGAGACAGTTGAAAGTAGAATTGGAGAGGGATGAGATGCTTGGAATAGGGAGTAGGGTCTAGGAGGAGAAGGGATGAGGGAAGTATCACTATAGAGTTGCCCACAAGATCCTAAACACTGTGAGAGGACTCAGTGTACTCTTCAGTCAGTGAAGAAATGAGGGAGGAAGGATCAGAATGCTGTCAGGGCTGAGGAAGGTGCCGTCTCTTCTTTCTGAAAATGCCTCCAGTGCAGATTTAATTGGAGGAAGCAGCAGAGATGTTGGGGGACCATTGTGGTGGTGGCAGACAAGGCTTTGATCTAGACCAGGAGATGGCACTGCCCTCTGGGTGACCCTGGTTTTGCTTTTTTCCATTGGCCAGACAGAACTCCTGAGTTTTAATGGGGAGTGGGATGCGTGCGTGCGTGTGTGTGTGTGTGTGTGTGTGTGTGTGTGTGTGTGTGTGTGTGTGCAAATTTAACATGAGGGACTGTGACAGAAAACTCTGAAGAAGAAAAGAGCTGGGTAATTGAGGGTGAGAGGAGACCACAGGCTCAGGTAACAAAGTTTGGAGGCTACTAGGTGCCAGCAGAAACTCCCTTTTTTTTCATTCTGAATCTCTCACCTGAGAGGTGGGGGCCAGGGAGGAGGGTAATTGTTAGAGGAATTGAGGAGCTGTCCTGTAATATCATGGTGGAAATCCCCACTTTGATTTTCCTGGCCTTTTTCCCTAGTCCCTTGCAATGCTAAGATTGCATGCGCTCTCTCTCAAAACAAGCTATGTACACCTGAAAGCCCAGGTGTTCCTGGGAGCTCAGGGGTCAGCCTCTGGCTCAGCCTCGTTGGCTCGTTCTGACTCTGGCTAATAATTCTCCCAGTGTCTGAATGCTGTTCCATCTTGCCCGCCTGCCTTGTTGGTGTAGAGGTTAAGAGCTATGGCTGCTAACCAACAGGCTGGCAGTTCGAATCCACCAGGTGCTTCTTGGAAACTCTATGGGGCAGTTCTACTCTGCCCTGTAGGGTTGCTAAGAGTCGGACTCGACGGCAGTGGGTTTGGATTTGGTCTTTATTAGAGCTAAGTATTCCCCTTTAGAGGGTATCCCCTGGCTGCACCAGGGAACCCAAGCCCTAGCTTGGTCCCAGCCAGAACCTTCCTATCTCCAGGGGTTGTGTTTCAGCTCCCTTTTACAGCCACATTTACCTTTCTTTGCATTGTGCCTCCAGCATCCTCTTCTCACACAATACTCATGTATCTCTTCTTCTCTGTTAGAGATGTCCTAGTTTAAAACTTGTCATGTACAGATGGAGAGATGAAGTGACTCACCCAAGATCGCACACCTCAGCCAGTGACAGTTGAGACTTCTAATCCGTTTTTCTTTGTGATGCTTCAGGAATGCTTGGGTGCTCTGGCCCAACAGAACCTCTCTTGAGCCAGTTATCCACCCTGTCTCACCCAAGGGTGGCCCCTTTTCTCATCCCAAACAGCAGAATGTCATGCATATAAGAGCCCCAGAGAATGTAGTGTCTCACCTATCCAGGGCATTTACTCATTGTAGTTGGACCTTCCTCCAGGAGCTGTGGAACGGGCCATGTTAAGGGCTGGAGTTCCTGGAGGCTCTGACCAGGGACTGGCCTCCCAGAGCTCATCAACTTGATGAACTGAAATTATTCTATAATCATAGCAACTACTGCGACTTGTCCACCTGCCCTGTGCCAGGTACTTGATCTAGGTTCTTGTTTCGACTATCTAGTGAGAATAACCTCATTTAAGGAGGAAGGTGAGGCTAGAAAGTTCATGCCGGGACTATACTGCTAACAAGTGGAAGAATTCAAAAGCTGTGCCTGGCCAGCAGCCCCTGTCTGACATCAGTACACAGGGCCCGACCATTAGCCTTGGGGAGAGCGCTGAGTTGGCACAGTGCATCTGGAAAGAAGTCTAGTGGGGCTGACATTCCTATAGTAAGAGAGGTGTTTGTATTACTGCACTGATTACCAAACCAAGAAACCCGTTGCTGTTGAATCAATTATGACTCCTAGCAACCCTAAAGGACAGAGTAGAATTGCCTCATAGCGTTTCACCAAGGCTATAATCTTTTTGGTAGCATACTGCCACATCTTCCTCCCATGGGATGGCCGGTGGGTTCGAACTGTTGATCTTTTGGTTAGCAGCCAGGCACTTAACCACTGTACCACCAAGGCTCCTTCACTGATTACCTCCATACCTTAATTACCCAGTCATGGAAGTTGGGAGGGCAATAAAGGGGTTAGAGGCAGTGGTGAGGTGAACCCCAGATCAGTACTCTTAAACTTCATGTTGTTTTAACTACAACAAATTTACCATCCTAATTGCATTTTATTTAAAATAATTCACATTAAATAGGTTTGTACTGTTTGGTTCTTATGGGTAGGCAGTGGGAGGATGATAATGCCATTAAAAATTGGCCCTGAGTGATGGGAGGTGACTAGAGAGGTGCCATTGCTTTGATCCTCTCCCAGGGCAGAGCGACTGGGCCCTGTCTTTACTTCTATACTGTTGGTTCGTAGTGAGGTGTCTTAGGGGTATACGGTGATTAGTATCATCTGCCTTTCCTTACCCTCCACTCCTCAGAGAAACTCTGTCTAAAGACTTGTCCAGAGTGGACATCTTTCTTTTCTTTTTCTCTTTGTGTTCTGGCTGGAGTGATAATATTCTAAAATGTTGTGGTATGTTTGTTGCATACATTTGATGTTTGTGTGGGTCTCACACGTTGATACTGTTTTTTTGTTATTGCTGTACTGAGTTGGCTTTGACTCATGGCGACCTTATGGACAACAGAACAAAACATTGCCTAGTCCTCTGCCATCTTCATGATTGTTGGAATGAGTCTATCGCTGCAGGTATTGTGTCAGTCGATTTCACTGAGGGTTTCCCTCATTTTCGCTGACCGTTCCTTTACCAAAAATGATGTCCTTTTCTAGTGATTAAGATTTCCTGATGACGTTCAGAAGTAAGCAAATGGAAGTCTTGCCATCCTCACCTCTAATGAGCATTCTGATTGTATTTCGTCTAAAACTGATTTGTTCATAATGGTAATGATGATGGCATTGATGTTAATGACAGCTAGCATTCACTGAGCAGTTACTGTATGCCAAACATGGTGTGAAGGGCTTTCCGTATATTATTCAATCATCACTCAACCCTATGAAGTAGACACTATGAGCCCAATTTTACAGGTGAAGAAAACAGACCCAGAAAAGGCAATTAAGTTGCTCAGAATGGTAGCTAGAAATGGTAGGGCTAGGATTTTAACCCAGGTTTGTTTGATTCCAGAGAGCGTCTTCTTAAGTGCTCTACTGTGCAGCTTATATTCAGTGTGTGTGTTTGTACTGGCCATGGGATGTATTTCCAAGCTGGTTGGATTACCTGCTGATGCTAAAAGTAATAACAAAGGAGCTTTCCAAGCCTCTGTGTGCGGAGAATTGAGTGGCATGGGTAAGAGACAAGTGGAGCCTCTGTTTTCTCTGTGGAGGTGAGAGTGGGACTGTAGGATCCCAGTAAAAACCGATGCCATCAGGGTATCATGGAGCTCTTGGTAGTATGAAATTTATTGGGTAGATAATAAATGTTCACTCAGGCATAGAGATGCCTCAGCACTTCCTCTTGACCTATTCCAAGGTCTCCTCTTCTACATAGTTGACATTTAGCCAAACATGAGATGTCCAGCCTTTTACTAGACCATTGGTGGGAAACTGACCTACAGAGATATGAAAACCTGTTGACCCTCAACCCCTGGAAATTCCCATGTCTCTGTGGCCCGGCTGGGAGCCTTTCCTGGTGGCTTTCTCTATCCTCCTTTGATCTGGGGCGCTGCATCATTAGTCCATTCACCCTCCCATTTTGTAGTGAAGCCAGGCTCTGAGGACCTTTCTCCCACTGTGTTGTCAAGTAAAACTACCCTTGAACCATATCCTGAGCCGGTCAATCGATAGGGCCGATAGGGCCAGTTGTTTTCCAGTCGCTCTGCATCTGCCCACCTGCTTTCCCTTTTTCCTTTTCCTTGAACCTGTGTACCCTACAGAAAGCTGGGTCTGTATCAGTTTTTGTTGTGTTGATAAAGGAAGGTGAGAGAGTGAGCTAGGGAGGGAGCACACCTTCAAGCTCCTCTCAGGGAGTGCACATCTCCTTGAGTGAAAGAACACGCAGTGCTGGCCTTTGGAATTGGCAGCCGATGTACTGTTCTCCGTCTGATAAGAGGTACTGTAAATAAAACTGTACACTGTGGCCCGTTGTAAAATGCCCTGTGTCTGTACTCATTGTTCTGACAGCCTGTGCTTTTTTTGGGTCTGCTGTTTTGGTACACTCTGTACTTCCTTATGTAAGCAGGCATGCATATCTCATCAGAACATTCAAGATGTTTATTTTAAAATCTCAAGGAATTAAAAAAAAAAGACACACCACTCAACATTAGATGCTGGCAAATGTTAGGCCCCACCCCCACCCCCCGCCCCAGTGGTTCCTTTTTTTTCTTCTTTTTCTTAGCATGGGGATGAGAGTGATGTTGGAGAGGGAGGGATTTTGATTTTTTTTCTCTTCTCTTCTCTCATTGGTTTCTGTCTTATTTACTTCAGAGAGATACCGCCCCACACCTGATGGCATTCAGCTTCTTCTACTCCCCTTCCTAGAGGCTCAGGATCCCCCCAACCCCATTTCTGGTCAGGAAGGCAAGTAGGGAGGGAGGCTCTGTCCTTCCACAAAGGGGAGAGGCCAGAGGTACTGATGGAGGTGGGGAGGCTGCTGTGGGGAGCCTGCAACAGCTTCTACTGGATATCGGCCCTGTTGTTGTCAGAATTGTGGGCATTTAAAGCTTTATGTTTTTCAAAGCTCTTTCCTGGCCAGTCCCTCCTTTGATTCCTCCAAGTCTGGATAATTCTTAGCAGGAAGTGAGAGCTGCTTCCACACAAGCAGGCCTTAGACCAGCTCCAGCCTCATTTTGGGCAATGATTTCTGTGTCCTTTCTTTTCACCAAACCTGAACCTGCTTTGATTAGTCCTCCTTCTTCTGGCCCCTGTCTGACCTTCTGGAGGCTTCAGTAAGTTAGGGAGAAAGGGGAGAGGTAAGGGTCTGGAGAATTCAAAATGGCAGACAGCTCACTGCTCCAACGGTGTAGCGCTCAAAACATCCTGGAGCCTCCATCTGCAGGAGCCTTGGGAGACTGAGAGGGCAAGGAAATCTGTCTGACTGGTCAACTGTCTGTCTCTTTGACCATCCAACTGTCTGTCTATCTCTTATCAAGTGGGTTCAGTGAATCTCAGATGAGCTCAGTGCCTGGGGTCGGGGTGGGGAGCCACTCCACAGGCCCACTCAACCTCCTGAAGTCTCCTTGGGGAGAGGAGGTTCACCAGTGCCCTGGAGGGGTTGTGTATCTCTGCCGAGGTGAGCCCTGTGAGTAGCGAGCAGATGGGCTGATGAAACGGATGCGTTGTTCCAGAGAAAACAGACAGCCCCTCTCCCTAATCTTTCCTTTCTTCGTCCCTGAACTGCCTCAGTTCCAGCCAGAGACCATGTCCTTGAGTTTTTAAAAAAGGGGCAATAGAGAACCAAGAATGTGTAGAACAAGGATTCTGCCACCCACTAGGAGGCAACCTGGCAGTGCCCACAGTGGCCACTGCCCCCTTCCCAGGCCAGTTGTGCTCTGCAGAAGCTGCCTAAGGGCTGATTTGTTTTAATAAGTGTTTATTGAGCACAAACTGCATGCTGGGCACAGCACAGGGCATGGGGGTACAGTAGAGAACAAGACTGATGTGAACCCTGCTCTCATGGAGCTTACAGTCTGCTGAGCAAGGCAGATAAGAGCGCCTGCTGAGCAAGGCAGATAAGAGCTCCGCACACAGGGCACAAGAATGGGGCTGCGGGGGCGGGTGCAGGAAAACTTAAGAGCCAAGTTCATGAGTGGCTCGTGATATTGACATACTGGTCCTATGACAGATTTTTCCACTCCCTTCAGTAAGACCATCACTCGCCTTTAAATTAGAGGGACAAGGTGTGTGTCTGTATATAGTGAAATATGTCTTTACACGTGTGAGCGTCACTTTACGCAAGATAAATGGCTCCCAAGTAACTGTACATTGAATTTCAGTGAAATTAATCATACTTTGATTACATAACAGGAGTTCTTGCTTTAAAGACATATGACCTGGACCTGGCTGATGGTGATCACAGCTGCTACTTACTGGCTCTGTTACCCACCCCCAGACACAGGGCCAAGCACATTATCCACCCTGTCACACCCTGCTGTTCCCATTTTACAGAGGAGGCAGCAAGTTCAGTGAAATTAGGTGGTTTGCTGAGGGTCACAGCTGGTGACAGCTCTGCTTCGATTTGAACTCTTTTGTGTCTGACCCGAATCCTGAGCCCTTGACCAAACTCTGCTGCCTCGCCGGGTATCAGTACCATCAATGATCTTTGATATCCGCAGAGTGCTTTGTGATCAGCGAAGACTTTTGCATTCATTAATATTCATTATCGCCTTCAATCCTCACAGCAGCCTCCAATGAGGCAGACATATACGCTGATGCCTATTTTACAGATTGGGAAACAGGCCCAGCTAGGTGGGATGACTTACGTGATGTCCACAGTAGTGGGTGGCCAAGACAAACCTGGGATCAGTTTTTTGACTGTCGTTCCTGCTGTTCTTCCCCTAGTTTGACCCTGGTCTGTAATGGCTGAGAAGTAATAGCGGGGGTCTAGCTGTCTTTATCTTCCTGCTGCCCTCCCTTTCAGCTATTGTATTCCTCTCTTGCAACCTATCTCCTTACCTGACCTCATCTCTCACTCTTCCCCTTACTGACTCCATTCCAACCAGCTGGTCTTCTTGCTCCTCTTGTACCTGGAATGGTCTTTCTCAGATAGCAGTGTTGCTTCTTACTCCCTCAACTTCTTCAGTCCTCCACTCGATGTCACCCCCTCAGAGAGGTCTTCCCTGACTACCTTATATAAAATTAGCAGCCCCTGATTTCCTAAGGAGTCCTTGGGTGGTACAAATGATTAAGCACTCGATTACTAACTGAAAGGTTGGCAGTTTGAACCCACCCAGAGACACCTTGGAAGAAAGGCCTGGCAGTCTGCTTCCAAAAGGTCACAACCTTGAAAACCCTATGACGTCCAGCGGTACTCTGCAGCACATGGGGTTGACGTGAGTTGGAATTGACTCGATAGCAACTGTTTTTTTCTTTTTCTTTTTGCATTCCTTATCCTTTATTTATTTTTCATTTTATCACTTATCACTGCCTGGCCTATTTTATATTTACTTGATTTTTTAAAATCTGTCTTCCTCACTAGAATGTATGCTCCATGAGGGTAGGACTTTTGTCTCTTTTGTTCACTTGCTGTAATCCATCTCCTGGCATACATGTAATGGGCATTCAGAGGACATCTGTGTGTAGGAAGAAAATGGGAAGCACGACCATCCCTGAGCCCAGCACATTTCTTTGGGGGGTGGATGCTGCTGCTATGTCCATATGCACCTGCCCTGTTCAGCTGGCATGGCCCCTCACGTCCCTCACCCCACCACTGATGCTCTGTAAATGTACTAGTGACTGAGTGATGTCACCATAATGCATTTTGGGAGTAGCCGTGTAGTTTATGCACACTTGAGTTGCTTTGAATGCAAACCTGACATCATACTGAAGGCAGCAGCGAACAACATATGCACAGTAAACAGGCAGAGACCGTCTTATTGATTAACAGATGAGACCTCTACTATCGATCAAAGCTGGGCGAGAAAATTTATCACTTTTAATTTCAGGCCTGCCAAATATTTCTGTCTCTGAGCCAGCCATTACAGAGACAATTTAAAGGCACAAGCCTCCTCCAGAGGGAAGATTTTGTTCATCTCTCTCGTCTTCATGGAACTACCTGTCTTTGCGGTTCGGCTCACCCTGAAGAGTTGGCGGGGGGAGGGGGAGGGGAAGGAGTCTGAGTCTGTCTGGGTGAGAGTGGGGGGTATATTGGAGCTCCATGAAGGGGGCCAGTGGTGGGAGCCAGTGTCTATGCATAATGAGGGTTCTGACCCAGTCACTCAGGAGAGGGGACTTTCATGTCCTCGGCTCAGTTTCGTGACTTCAGCAGTGTGGGGGTAGTACAGGGATGGCTTTGAAGGCAACCAGTTGTGGTCAGGCTTGAACCAAGCCAGCACCCTTTGCTAGATCTTTTGTGCTGATGTGTTTTTATCTTCTTCTGAACGTGTCTGATGATACACATCCTGCCCCTTACTTCCTACCTGCCCCCTTCCTTTCTCTCTGCCTCTCCATCATTAAAGCAAGAAGCTACTCCAGCCCGCACTGGTGGCTGTTTTCTAAGAACCCTCTGCCCCACATCCCTTTGAAGCTGGCAGTACTATCAGGCCTTGCACTTGATTGCAGCGCTGGGGCTCATTGGTCGGCCCACAGGGTGCCCCTCTTCCCCGTCAAGCGCCCTCCCTCCATCTTCTACGTTAGGGAGCTGTGAGAACTGATATAATCAAAGAGAGAAATACAGTTAAAATCAGATCCCTCACAGTTCTGCAGAACAGCATTGATGGCTAATGACTGGGGGCTGGGGGCAGGAATGGGTTCTAATTGTGAGGGAGCTCTGGCTTCTTCCAGCCCCCGTTTTACCGCTCTAGCCAGCTCTGCTCTTTGTGGTATTGCGGGTGTTTCCGGTGTAAGTTGATGAAAATGGTCCTGGCTGCCCCCTCTGTGAACACATGTTGTGACTGCTTTGTCACCACCCATTAATGGAAGGTTTTCTTGGTCCTTTCGTAGAAATTCAGCAAGCCACATACCAGGTGCTTGGCTCAAGGGTGCCCTGCAGCTTGAAGAGATGCCAAGAGGTCATCATGGTCCCCTCCCTGCTTCCAGACTGAACTCAACTCAATCTACCTGAAACCAAATGACAATATTTATTTTTAAAGCTCTTCAGGAGAAGAGATTTCATTTCTTCCCTGGGACACTTTCTCACTCATTTGTTCAGTCATTCTACAAATACTTACCGTGCACCTACTAGAGAGCATATCCTCCTTGCCGTTGCAAATGTTGGAGCCAGTGAGCCAGACAAGGTCCATGCCCTCAGGGGACCTCACACTAGCTCCTAGAGCTAGTCCAGGGTCCTAAGACTTCACTGGGCAACAACTGTTTATTGATGTTTAAGTCTGTTCTGGTACAGCTTGTCTTTTGAGTTCTATTCCATGAGTAGGTGCTAATACTCAACGCAGAATTTTTAAACTTTTTAAAAAGCAGTGGAACCGTTTTTTCTAATCAAATTTTGTACAAATCTCTGATGCATAAAATGGGTAAATTGAATTTTCTTTTCTTCAATTGGAGGAGGGGAACCCAGACTCCCGCCTTCTTACCCACAGAACATCTTTGCAGATGGAACCCTAGGGAGGCTGAAGGGTACAGTGATTAAAGAGCAGAGGTTCTGAAGTCAGGCTGTCTGAGCTTGAGTCCATCTCCATTATTACCTGCTCTGTGACTTTGGGCAAGATGCTTAACCTCTCTGAGCTTTAGTTTTCTCTTCTTCTAAATGGGGACAATAATAGTATGTACTTTAAAAGGTTGTTGTTAGGATTAAATGAGATTAATATACAACAAACACTTAGTGTAGTGCCCACTATACAGTAAAGCTTAAGGAATTCTGGGGTGGTTGAAAAACAGTGCTAGGGGTTACAAATATGTGGAAGAAGTAGTTCTGGCTCTTACGAAGCTCTAAGGCAAAACCAAAACACTGACACACTTAGAGAAGTGCTATGTCATGTTGGAAGAACCAAGTACAGTAGCAAATTGGAAAGGGCAGAGCAGTGAGGAGCTGGAGTACTTGATGTAGGCATACCCTGGGTCTTGAAAATGGAATGGGATTAGGATAGACAGAGGAATGGGAGCTGGGCATTGTTCAAGCACAGAGACTTGGAGACAGTCGAGCAGGGCCTGGAGAGGGCTGGTGAGTACTCCTACCTGTGGGATTGGATGGCTAAGTGGGTCAGCCTATGGAAGACCTTGAAGCCAAGTAGAAGAATTCAGGATTGATATAAATAGTGAGCCATTGGATTGTCTTGAGTAAGGAAGTTTGAGGAAACAAGAGGCCTTCACTGAACCTACCTCTGATGAAATGATCAGAGGGCGCTGGTGGGTGGAAACCATCCTTGAATCTTAGAGTGTTGCAGGCATGGCATAACGAGGGCCTGGGTCATGGCAGTGATTATCAAAATGCACAAGAAGACATACATCTGGAAGACATCTTGAAGAATAAGTGTGAAGGCTTGCGGCAGGTGACTCCTGGATGAGATAACACCTGAGAACCTTGAACATTTTTAGCAAGTGGTCAAAAGTCCTGTTTCATCTTTGACATGATGACGTTGTTGCTTTGAGCCTTGTAAATAGTGGTGCTATAAAGCTTATTAAATTGAATTGTACTGAGTTTACTGTCTTTATTCCACAACTAGGTACAGTAATAGTTTCCCACTATGTGGCAGGCTGGGGGGAAGCAGCTGTACACAAGATGAAAGGTCCCTCCCTCAGGGAGCTGACAGTCTGGTAGGAGATAGAGACAGGTCCCCAGGCCTTTTTAATGGACCGTGTGGCGAGGGCTTTGATCTGGGACACACAGGGTGCTATGGGTACACAAAGAAGGATTACCTAACCCAGACACAGGGGCAGGGCAGTCTTCTTGGAGGAAGAGGAATCAAAGTTGATGCCTAAGTGATCAATCGGAGCTGCTGCACTATGGGAATGAAGCATTGAAGGTTCAGCGGTAGAATTCTCGCCTTCCATGCAGGAGACCTGGTTTCATTTCCCAGCCAGTGCACCTCATGAGCAGCCACCACCCATCTGTCAGTGGAGACTTGTGTGTTGCTATGATGCTGAACAGGTTTCGGTGGAGCTTCCAGGCTAAGATGGACTAGGAAGAAAGTCCTGGTGATCTACTCCTGAGAAATCAGCCAGTGGAAACTCTATGACTCACAGTGGTCTGAGCCACAACCAGTCACGGGGATGGCACAGTGCCAGGCAGCATGTGTTCCACTGTGCGTGGGGACACTGTGAGTCAGGGCCGACTCGATGGCAACTAACAACAATACCATTGTGGGAGCCAAGGAAGAGAGGAAAGTATTTGAGAGGCAGAGGATTATGTGTACAGAGGCCTAGCAATGAGGAAGCCCAGGGCTCCTCTGGGGAACCAGAGTAATTCAGCATGGCTGACGATTAGGGAGCCAGAGTGAGGAGTGAGAAATGGAGCAGGAAAGATGAGCAGAGGCACATCAAGAAGTGCTTTGTAAGCCGTGGTGAGGAGTTTGGCCTTTATCCTAAAGGCCTGGGGAATCATTGAGGGATTTTAAATGGTCAGATGGAAGAGGTGGTTGGGGTAGACAGTGAGTTTAGTTTCGGACATACGGAGTTAGAGGTCCCTGTGGACATCCAAGTAGCAGAGTCCCTGGGTGGTGCAAATGGTTAAGCAATTGGCTGCCAACTGAAAGATTGGTGGTTTGAATCCATTCAGAGACACCTCGGAAGAAAAGCCTGGTGATCTACTTCTGAAAGGCCACGGCCATTGAAAACCCTATGAAGCACAGTTGTATTCTGAAATACATGAGGTCGCCATGAGTTGGAGTCAACCCAACAGCAACTTTTGTGTGTGTGTGTGTGGACATCCAAGCAGAGGTATCCTTATGTCAGCATTTCCTACTTTCCCATAAAATAAAATTTAGGCAATGGGGCACATTTCCCCTAATTTGTGTCATTTACTCCTTTTCATCCCCCACCTAGAGCTCAAAAAAAACAAACAAAAAAACAAACCCATGGATTCCAACTCATAGCGATCCTATAGGACAGAGTAGAACTGCCCCCATAGGGTTTCCAAGGCTGTAAATCTTTACGGAAGTAGACTGCCACGTCTCTCTCCTGTGGAGTGGCTGGCGGGTTCAAACCGCCGACCTTTTGGTTAGCAGCTGAGCACTTAACCACTGCACCACCAGGGCTCCTCTTACCTGAAGCTAGCCCCTCAGAATCCCCCTTCTTGTGGCATCTCATTCAGACCCCACTTCTGTTTATCTTGGTAGTCCTGATTGTGTTCCTTCTTCTCTCTGGGCGACGGGCGTTTGGAGCTCGGTTGGGTGGTTGATCATGTATTGGAGGAAGGACTGAGGTGGCTGCTGGGCCATGGGTTATCCTGACTCGGGATCTTCACAGGTGTCCAGCCCCCTTCCCCAATGCCTACCTGTCTGATCTTGGCCCCAGAACTCCCCCTCCCAATGGAATATCGCTCTTGTAAGAACTGCCTCCCTTTCTTTCAGCGGGTGCCAAAGCCTTTGTCTGTGACCAATGCGGTGCCCAGTTTTCAAAGGAGGATGCACTGGAGACACACAGGCAGACCCATACCGGTGAGTTGACTTCGATTCCCATTCTCCAGGTTTTCCACAGTGTGACAGTGGATGGATAGGAAGTATCTTGATGTTGCCCTCTTTTAGCCAAGATAACATCCAGTAATCTCCTGGGGGAGGTATAAGTGAAAGAGGCTCTGCCATGTTCAGCTCCTTTTGCCTGTGGGGCTGGCTAGGCAGGAAGAGCGTGACCATTGCCTCATAAGAACAACTGTCCTGGATTTAGGCCAAGGTCTCTGTCTCTAAGAGGCTAATGAGATTCCGTCTTCACAAAGCCTTCTGGTATGCACTTACTAAGACCTTAGGAAGCCCGTGATGTTACTAAGCACCCCCTCCCTTGATGAATGGCCAGGAAACCTCTCCCACCCTGACTAACCTCTGAAACCCTCATGTGGCCACAATGGGCTGATCCTTCTCTGAGAGAGTTTAGTCATTGTCTAAAAGAAATCCATCTGTACACAAGGATGCATTTGAGCAGTATTAACTAACAATGACATAGCTTTATTTGATTCCAAAGTATTGATTGCACAGCTTCAGTGGGGCCCTCTCATCATCATAATCAGAGTCATCATCAGCAGCAGCAGCATCACGGACGGTCACATCACTGGGCGCGTACCACATGCCAGGCGCTGTTCTCAGTGCTTTCCCTGATCTCATTTAAATCTTCCAGTAACCCTGCAAAGCACGAGGCTACCCCATGTTATGGATGAAAAAACTGAGACTCAAAGAGAGGAAAGTGACTTACTTGCCCAAGTAAATCACAGAGGCAGAGGTTGTAGAGCCTTGTAGTTAGGAGCTTAGATATCCTGGGTTTAATCCTGGCTCTGCCACTTACTATTTACTATTTAAACTCTCTGATTTTGGGTTTCCTCACCTGATAATAAGTGGAGTAGTAATAGTACCTACCTCATAGGGGTACTAATGGGGATTAATTAGATATTTTATTTGAAGTGCTTTGCAGAATGTTTGTCTCACAGCACACAATAAATAAGAGTGGATTTATTTAATTTAATAAATGTTTATTGAGTGCCTGCAATGTGCCAGGCACCATTTGAGCACTTAAGATGTAATAACATCTGAGATGTGAGGCATTGGTAGTTCAGTGGTAGAATTCTCACCTTCCGTGTAAGAGACCCAGGTTTGATTCCTGGCCAGTGCGCCTCGTGTACAGTGACCACACATCTGTAAGTGGAGGCTTGCATGTTACTGTGATGCTGAACAGATTTCAGCGGAGCTTCCAGACTAAGACAGACTAGGCAAGAAGGGCCTCGTGATCTACTTTCGAAAATCAGCCAGTGAAGACCCTATGGACCACAATGGTTTGATCTGCAACCAATCATGAGGATGGAGCAGGACCAGGCAGCATTTTGTTCCATTGTGCGCGGGGTTGCCAGGAGTCAGAGGCCAACTTGACAGTAGCTGACGACAACAACAACAATGTACAAGACAGACCACATTCCAAGCCCCATGGAACATAGACTCTTAATAGGAGACAGAATAGGCAAATAAGTGTATAATATAGTGTCAGGTTATAATAGAAGCTATTAAGAAAAAAATAAAACAGGATAAGGGTTAGAGAATGATAGGGAGAAAAGTGATCTCTTGGATAAGATGGTCAGGGAAGACCTCTCTGGGAAGGTGGTATCTGAGCAGTGACCTACAGGGAGGGAGGGAGCCACTCCAAGATATCCTGGAAGAGTGCTGAGGCAGAGGGAATAAGCACTTGCACAGCCCTGAGACTGAATTGAGCTTGATGAGTTCAGGAACCTCATGGAGAACATTGTGGCCAAAGAGCAGGGAGTGATGTGCAGAGAGTGGTGGGAGATGAGGTCAGAAATCAGGTGGGGTTGTCACCCAGAGTAACAGATTTGGATTTTATTCTGCATGTGCTAAAAGTCCGCTGGAGGGGGAGAAAATATTTGCAAATCATACATTTGATAAGGGACTTATAGCTAGAATATATAAAGAACTCTTACAATCCAATAATAAAAAGCAACTGACCCAGTTAAAAACTGGGCAAAGAATCTGAATAGACATTTCTTCAAACATATATAAATGGCCAGTGAGTATACGAAAAGATGCTGTCTTAGTTATCTAGTGCTGCTGTAACAGAAATACCACAAGTGGATGGCTTTAACAAAAGTTTATTCTCTCACAGTCTAGTAGACTAGAAGTCTGAATTCAGGGTGCCAACTCCAGGGAATGGCTTTCTCTCTCTTGTTGGCTCTGGAGGAAGGCCCTTGTCATCAATCTTCCCCTGGTCTAGGAGCTTCTCAGCACAGGAACCTCGGGTCCAAAGGAGACGCTGTGCTCCTGGCATTGCTTTCTTGGTGGTATGAGGTCCCCCTGTCTCTCTGCTTGCTTCTCTCTTTTATATCTCAAAAGACATTGACCCAAGATACAATCTAATCTTGTAGATTGAGTCTTGCCTCATTAACATAACTACCTCTAATCCTGCCTCATTAACATCTAGAGGTAGGATTTGCAACACATAGGAAAATCACATCAGATGACAAAATGGTGGACAATCATACAATACTGGAAATCATGGCCTAGTCAAGTTGATACACACTTTGGGGGACATAATTCAATCCATAACAGATGCTCAGCATCATTAGCCATCAGGAAATGCAAATCCAAACCACAGTGAGACACCACTTCACACCCACTAGGATGGCTAGAATCAAAAACAGAGATAGTAACAAGTGCTATTGAGGATGTGGAGAAATTGGAACCCTCATACATTGCTGGGGGAATGTAAATTGGTACAGCTGCTGTAGAAGACAATCTACCATACAATCTACCATATGACCCAGCAATTCCACTCCTAGGTATATACTCAAGAGAGATGAAAGCATATGTTACACAGAAACTTATACACTGTTGTTCATGGTAGCATTATTCATAATAGCCAAAAAGTGGGAACAACCCAACTTCCCATCAGCTGATGAATGACTAAACAAAATGTTGTGTATTCATATAATGGAATATTCTTCAGCAATAAAAAGGAATGAAGTACTGATACATGCTGCAACATGGATGAACCTTGAAAATACGCTAAGTGAAAGAAACCAGTCACAAAAGGCACATATTATATGGTTCCATTCATATGAAATGTCAAGAATAGGCAAGTCTATAGAGATAGAAAATAGATAAGTGATTGCCTCTCGCTGGGGGAGAAATGGGGAGTGATTGCTAATGGGTATGGGGTGATGAAAATGTTCTAAAACCTATGGGGTGATGATTGCATAACTCTGAATATGCTAAAAATTATTGAATTGTAGACTTTAAAACGATGAATTATATGGTATATAAATTATATCTCAATAATCAATTATGGGTATATGTGTGTGTGCTTATGTATGTGTGTACCAACACACACATACATCTTGTATAGAGAAGGAAAAATAAGAGTCCATTAGAGGGTTTTGAGGGGAGAGTGACACAGCTTGGTTTATATTTTTAGATCATTCTGGCTGCCATGTGGAGAATTGACCATGGGAAGTGTTTCTGTTATCAACTGCTGTGTAACAAACCACTTCTAAAACTGTGTAGTTCAAAATCTTAATCTGTTATTATCTCTGACCCTTCTGTGGGTTGACTAGGTTCAGCTGGCAGTTCTCACTTGAGGTCTGTCATGTAGTTGCAGTCAGGTAGCAGCTGGTTCTGTCATCATCTGAAGACTCCATTGGACTGACTGTCCAAGATGGTTCTTCACTCAAGGATCTGACTCTCAGTGCTCCTCCACATGGCCTCTTTTTTCAGCGGAGTAGCCTTGGCTTCTGATGTGACAGTTTAGGGTTCTAAGGGTCAGGAAGCAAAGAATGCCAGCCCTCTTTAAAGCTAGACTGGAAACTATCACTTCCACCATATTTTACTGGTCAAAGCAGTCACAGGCCCACCCAGATTTAAGGGGATGGAAGACTAGATTCCCCCTCTCAGTGGAGGAGTGACAAACACCTGTAGGGAAAGAAGGAATTGATGGCAGCCATCTTTGGAGAAAACTACCACAGGGCGCTGGAGTAGGAGAAGGAAGACCAGTCAGCTGCTACTGTTGTTATTATCATTATTGTCAATATTTCTAAGACTTCCTTCCAACTCACAACATCTGGCATCATGGACTTCAGGCTGGTGCCGCCCTACCCTGTGAGGGTGGGAGGAAGGCTTTATAGGTGAGCTTTCATTTTGGCCAGCAACTCCCTGGCTTGGTGATAGAGAAGGTGACTTGGCTAGGGTTTTACCCAGGGTTCCAGAGCTGGTTATCTTGAAAACTAGGATAGGATCCAGGTTTCTGAGTTTCCTAGTGCTTGGCCACATGCACTGAGAATCCCACTCTGGGAATTGTATCCTGGGGGCTGAGGAGACTGAGCTGTGGGCCAGCTTTGCCAAACAGCTTAATTCTGTCCATGCAGATTAAATTTGCAGCATCAGGGAGCAGGCTGTCCTCTGAGCCAGGGGCAAGGGAAGAAGCCCAGTACCTGAGAGGTGGGCAGCTGGGGAGGTACTCACAGACCACAGACACTTACTGAACACCTCCTATGAGCCTGGCACATGCTGGGGATAACAGCAGTGATCCACGTGGCCCTGCTCTCGAAGGGTGGTTGTTTGGGTCCTTTGTCCTTTACTGGAGACCTATAGATTGGGCTTCCCTGATGTAGGAAGGAGGCTACTCCAGAGAGAGGTCAGTTGCCTAATGCTTATGTTGAGGTGAAATGTGACTAATACTCAACACATGGCTTATCCGGTAAAGACTGACTACTCTGAGCTCAAGAGTGAGGAATGGAGAAAATAATTTCAAATAAGAGATGAGGGCTCTCTCGCCAGCCTGAGTATGAGCTATCGACAAGCTCCCAAACAGTGAAGAGCATTGGGCAGCACATGCCTATTGATTCCTGGTATGGGTCAAGCATTGTGCTGGGTGCTGAGGGTGGGTGCAGCAGCAATCCTATCCTCTGTGTAGGGTTGGCAAGCAGAAGACATGGGGGATACCACTGCCTCTTCCTGATACATGGTAGAGCTTACTAAAGCCAGACCTAGATAGGATCCTCCTACCAAACGAGTGCCGTTGAGTTGATTCCGACTCATGATGACCCCATGTGTGTCAGAATAGACCTGTGCTCCGCAGGGTTTTCAGTGGCTGATTTTTCAAAGTAGATAGCCAGGACTTTCTTCTGAGGTGCCTCTGGGTACATTCAAACCTCCAACCTTTCAGTTAGCAGCTAAGTGCGTTAACTGTTTGCACTAGCCAGGGACTCCAGATTCCTCTAATCATCAGTGAAAGTGCACAATTTGACATCTATTTGCCATCCCTGTTCTAAGAAAGGGGACCCACGAGGAAGGGAGGGGCCTAATTATAGGGAATGCTGAAAATAACACTCAAGTTATTGGAATGGGAAAAGCCAAGTGAGGTGCCAGTTATCATTGGAGAATCAACAGAAGAGCTCTGAAAAAGAAAAGGAATGGAGACCTGGGGAGAGTGAAAATAATGGTAATACCACTTTACATGTTTGATACTGTAGTCTGTAAAACACTTTATTATACCCATTTAACAGATAAGGAAACCGAGGCTTAGAAGCTACCCACTAGGAAGTATAGAACTGGAACTTGACCCAGCTCCAACTTCAGTGCTCTCTTCACTACTCCCAACTACCTACACATTGACTTGATGTTGTCCACGAGGTACATGGCTTGATTGTTTCAGAGAGAGCCTGTTCAGAGATCATTTGGCTTATGGTCCTATCCTAGGCAGGGCTCTTTTGGACCCTTGTGACCCACGTAACTAAGAAGCCCTAACAACATAATGTCTGTGTCCTCCCCCTGGGGTAGAATATAATTTCCCCGAATCAGATTGGGCCTGGGCGTCCCAAGGCCAAGTCCACCATGTGAGCAGGTAACACAGCTAATGTGTAACGTGGCATAGGATGGGTGATTTATGGCGTCTGCCTGGTATTCTTGAAGCTGAGGAACAAATTTAGTAGAAAGTATTTGCAATTCCAGCTTAGCCAAGCAAATAACACCAGCCTATCTTGCCCTTTGACCTCACTTACCACTCCTGGATTCCCAGTCCTGGGATGTGTGCCCCCCTGCACCCCAAGGTCTTGGTGGGCTCCAGCTGGTGCTCTGGAAGGCCACGCTTCTGGTTGGGCTGGGCTCAGGCTCGGTTGTCACACTTCAGTTTTCTGTTTTGGTACAGCGAAGACTTGGAGAAGATAAACAGAGATCATTTTACACCTTTTATATTATGACAAATACATATTGCAAAACACTGCTGCTTCCAAAATGTTTGGGTTGCAGAGCAGTGAGGAATTAACAGCTATGCAGCTCCCTGAGATGTGTGCAGTTCATTTACACATCAGAATGTTTTTACACTGTTCAGGAGAATAAAAGCGAGAACATGCACATGCACGCATGCACACACTCACACTCAAGCCCAGTGCACTACTTGCGTTCTATATCTGGAATGTCTTAAATTAGTAACTAGTTTTTTAAGTCCAGATAAACTGATAAATACCATTAATGGCTTAATTTATACTCTGGGTTTGAAATTTGACACACGGACACTCTCTTGGCTCAGGGAACACAACTGGTTTGGTGCCAGAGGTTTTAATGGCCTATCAGTAATATAAATTGCTGCATCACTGAACAGAAATAGCTTCTCCGTGTCATTTGATCTGGAAACTTCTCCAGCCAGGCAGCAGTTAATAAATTTAAAAATAATTACCCTCTTTATTCAAAGTCAAACTAATTAGGAGTGGGTTTTACAAATCATAATGTTGTTCAAGCCACTGTACATTGCCATTTGGGACTTGAACAGGCCTGGGGACAACAGATGGGTTTGGGTGACATTAATTAGTGGGCAGGGGAGATACATTGACTGCTGAGCTGAAGAGAGGGTGTTGACACAGTCTTCAGTATGCCCTGGGGTGGAAGGGTGAGGTCTCAATGAGATCTTGGGGGTGACCTGTAAGGATTCTCAGCTCTTTTCATCCATCATCAGAGATCTCAGAGCATCCACCCGTCTGTGATCGGAACATGGGGGAAGTGGGGCTAGGGCTGGTCTGTGTGGGCCAGGCCAGAGAGACCGTGAGGGCCCAAGAAACAGAGAAGGATGTCACAAATGGCTGCCTGGGGAGAATGGACCTGCCCAAAGGCAGGCAAGTGGATGAGATGATCTCTAGAGGGCTTTACTCACTAGGTGAGTGTGGGCCCTAACAGGGTGGCTCATGTTTGGCTTGCAGGCTGCAGCAAAGAGGGACCCCATGAAGCCTGAAGTCGGAGTGTAAGGTGATCAAGAGTTTGGGATCGGGTGTCAGACTGTCTGGATTCAAATCTCGGCACCATCACTTAAAAGCTGTGACCTTGGGCAGGTTGCTTAGCTTCTCTTAGCCTCTGTTTCTTCCTTTGTAAAATGAGACCAATACTAGTATCTAGCATATGAGGGGTGCTGTGAGGACTGAATTTAGGAATCCTTGTACAGCACCCAGCAGAGGCCCTGCACGTGGTAAATGCTCGGTACATGGTGGTGATGGTAACTCTCATGACATCACCGTGGTCCTCCTCAGAGGGCTCTGAGAGGACTCATTCCCCACAGGTAGGTGAGAGAGGAATGGGGTGGTGGTGGAGGGATAGGAACTGCGTGCAGCTGTTTTGCTAAGGTGAAGGTAGTGTCTTCCAGGATGCTTGCCTTTGTCTTCTGGCCAAGGGGACATTTCCAGCATGCCCACTGAGCTAACAGCCACCAGCACCCTCAGAGTGCAGTGGGGAAAATTTGGGAGGCCAGAATGAGGTTTCACATTAGTTTCACTAATGACTTTGAATGACTTCACAGACCAGATTTGGCAGATCTCATTTAAGGCCCTGGGCCTGCAATACCAAAGCTTCTCAGGGGTTCCACCCCCTGCCAACATTCAGACAGGTGACATGGAAGCCTAGACTGGGCAGGCTGAAGGACTGGGATGAGGTATAGGCAGACCTGCCAGCTTCCAGGAGTACCAGGCATTGTCCTGCTACATCTCAGAGGAGGCCTCAGTGACTGGCGTCCTCTAAGGCTCAGGAGTCTTGTGTTTCCTGTGGGGGTCCTGGCCCATGTCTGCTACCTCAGGAACCTGGGGTTTCTGGATCTCCTGCCTTCTTCAAGTAGGATTTCCCATCTCACCCCAGCTTTTGCCCTCATAGTGCTAAGGGCTAAGTTTTTTGGGTCATTCCTAGATTTAGGAGTTCAGGGGCTGGGAAGCTTAAGGGAAGCCAGTTCGTTTTCCATTCACTTACCCCCTGAGTTTTTAAGCTCACTTGTTGTGTGTCAGGTGCTTCGTGGACCCAATCTATAACTGACCAAAACTTGGTCCCTGCCTTCTTAAAGGTGTTGTAGAAGAAGTGACAAGTAGCTTGAACTTGCCCTGGGTACAGATAACACGATAGCTGCACTCTGTTGGATACTTTAAGGAGTCCCTGGGTGGTGCAAACTGTTAAGCACTCTACGACTAGCCGTAAGGTTGGTGGGTCAAATCTACCCAGAGGTACCTCAGAGGACAGGCCTGGCGATCTGCTTCTGTAAATATCGCAGCATTGAAAACCCTGTGGAGCAGTTCTACTCTGCACACGTGGGTTTGCCGTAAGTCGGAATTGACTCAACAGCAACTAACAGCAACAACATTGGATACTTTACAGTTGTAATTTTATTAAATCCTTCCCATAATCTTAAAATGTAGATAGTATTCTCATCTGTTCTTTGCTGGAGAAAACTGAGACGCAGAAAAGTTAAGAAGGCCAGTCCAGGGTGGAGCTAGAATGTGTGCCCAGGGCTGCTCTACCCCAGAGCCCTTGCTTTGGTACTGTCTTCTGTCCCCACAGGGGGCCTGGGCGTCAAACCTGATGTTCAGAACAGTAGATCAGTTCTGCTCATTCCACACAAACTAGGAAGCCATGGATCAAAAGCCCATATTTGAAAAAGGAGGTCGGGTAAGAATAAACAATCCAAACTTAAATTAGAACCCAGGGGTTCTTTCTTCCAGCCCAGGGTTCTCTCCATTCTGACTACAAAATAAGGACTTTCTTTTAGTGGCCTAGAAAAAATTGCTTAGTTTCCAATTCCTGTGTCATAAGAGAAGCCACTCAACCAGATGCAAATGTTGAGATGCTGGTTCCCATCCACTCCGAGTTGGCTGCAAGAGGGTCCTGTGGTCCCGAAACAGCCAGCACACCTGGTAGCCGATGGCAGCCTTGCTGCTGGCTCTGCTCGCCCCAGGGTCCTCTCCTTTTCATTGTGAAGGAGACTGGGAGGCACCTTGCCGTGGTACCGAAAGAGAGAAGCAGCAAGGAAACCACACGCACACAAGCATGTGCACACACATACACATATATACATGCATACACATACACATACATACATGGGTGTGCACGCACACACACATACATACACACATACACATACTTACACACATACCTACACACACACACACACACACACATAACACACACACTTGCAGCTGTGTGACCATCTCCTTTGAAGGGGCAGAACTATCAACCTTGATCTTGGCTGCCCTTTTTGCCCCTGATACGTTATAGTACTCGGAACAAGCCTCAGGGACAGTCTCTGGCTCTGAACTCCAGGGTGGAAAATGGAGTCCTTGTTTGGAGGACCTTCTGTGGTGAGGTGACCTGGGGAGGAGTGGGAAGAGTAGCAGACGAGTCAGAGGATTTAGAAGGCTGAGAGCAAGATTCCTTCCCTTAGGGTGGCTGCAGCCTCGTCAGTCTCCTCTTGGGCCCCGCTGCTCTCCCAGCCCAGCCCGGCCGAAGGGGCTGCGCTGGCACCCAGGAGCCAGGTCAGCTTTGTTTGGTGCACCTGGCCCCTGTCCTACAGCAATAAGAAACCCAGCAACTGTTCTGGCTTTTCCTCCCAAGGGCAGCCTCCCGGTGCCTGGCCGGGAGAAGAGGTGGGGAAAGGACCTGGGGCCAGATAATGAGAAATAACTATCTACTTAAAACTTGATGTGAAAAAAATTTTCAAAAGAGGGAAGAATGGGCCTCAAACTCGTGTCCAAGTTGGAGCGGGGGCTGGGCTGGAGCAGACCAGTGAGTCGTCTTGTGGACACAAGGGCTCCATGCAGGTTGGCATGACCTACCCATTGAAAACATAATAGCATTTGACTTTTATAAATATCAGAGGTGATTTGTATAGCATTTCACGTGGCATGCCAAGGAATTTAACATGAGAAAGCTCGAGCGCGAGAACGGCCTGAGAATGTCATAGGCACTTGGGGAGGGAGAGTCATGTGCTGCTGTTTGTACAGTCGGAGCACCAGCATAGATTTACTCTTGACCTAATTTCATGCTGTTACTATAAAGGCATGTTTGATACCTAATATAGAGTTTTATTTTCCAAGCACAGGGCTCTCGGCTGTCGGAGCAGCTTGCTGTGGTGTAGGGAGGGACGACCCGCTGTCACTCGCTGGTCCAGCCAACCCACCCTTTTCCACTGTTCACCCTCCTGGCTCCCAGGCACCTCTGGGTGCCTTCTGGAAGGGCCCCCACTCCTTTTCCTGTGAAGCATTGCACTTTGAGGGCATCAGTGGTGTTTGGCTATCTTGGGGCTGGAGGAGAGAACGGAACCAAGGCAGGTTTGGGTGGGAAAAGGTTGAAGCTCCTTGACTCAACAACCCAGACGCTGTGCTGGGCCCTCGGGATACAGCAGTACACGCGTGGGCCCTGCCTTCAGAGAACTCTCAGTGAAGCAGAAACGGTGTTGAGTGTTATTCTTGAATGGGGAGCAGCGTGGTATGTGGAAGCAATGATGAATTAGGAGAAAGGAGGACTGAGCTCTTATTCTGGCTCTGCCGCGGACTCGCTTTATGACCTAGGACAAATTTGCTTTGTTTCTCTGCCTCTCTCAAATGTAGTGTGTGGGAATTGGGCAAGAAAAAGGGCTATTTGGGGAGTTCTCTGGTTCCAAGCAAAGTGAAAGATTTTGACCTTGTATTGATGGTCTGCATTTTTCTCAGCCTTCGTTTTCACATTTGTAAACTGCGATTTAATAATATATGGTTGTTGCAAGGACTAAACAAAATGTGTAAAGTGCTTAGCACAGTGACTGGGGTGGAGAAAACATGCATTAAATGGGAACTGCTCACTATTATTACTTCTGCATGCCTAGGGTTCCTGCCCCTCACCAGTAAACAAGTATTTCTTACACTTTATTTAGAAGCTTACTCAACAAAAAAATTTAAGTACCTATTGTATCTGAGGACCTTCGAAGAAAGGCCTGGTGATCTGCACGTGACAGGTCACAGCCATTGAAAACTCTATGGAATGCAGTTCTACTCTGAAACACACAGGTCGCTCTGAGTTGGAATTGACTCAATGGCAACTTTCTTTTTCTTTTTGTATCTGAGGAAGGGATTAAAGGTAAAGCTCTTTTCCTTCTAAAAAACTGTTCTAGAAATTCAAAAGGGATGATAAAATTTGATTTTTGGGGACCATTTATTTAGGGCTTGGTCTGTGTCTAGCACTGTTGCTTTTTATATATGTTCCAATATAGTCATAACAATACCATTAAGAGGTGGGCTTCACTGTCTATATAACTGATGAGGAATTGGAAACTCACAGAGGCTTCAATAATATGACTTCTTTGGTGGCAGAACTGGGATTCAGATTTAGTGCCCCCAGTGGTGAGTCTGATGGGAATTTCCAGGCACCCATTGTCCTTATTGTTCATAGCTGCTCCTTCCCCTTCAGAATTCTGTTTCTCTCCCTGATTGTCCTCAGTCCTGATTATCTGCCTCAATCTCTGACTCCAAGTTCCCACTTACCTCCCCTAACTCCCATTCCTAGTTCCCGCCATATTTCTCCTTTATCACTTCCTATACCACTTTCCAGCTTCTACCCCATCCCCTGTGACTTCTCTCCTTTCTCCCTAGTGACACCACCGCTGCCGATGACAGGAAGGAGTTAATAAAGACCAATGTGTAACTGAAACTTGAAAAGCCATAAATCGTCTTGTTTTTTCTAGGATGTTGGTAGCATTTTGATTTAATAGTTGGACAAACACAAGGGCCTATTTTATTCAGAGTTTACAGGCCTCAAGGCTGTTATTCCTTCAAATTTAATAGCATTGAAATTGCAGGGTTTGCTATAATTTGCCTATCGCTTTCTGCTCTACCATTGATGTTTATTGTCAGTGGGATGGAATCTCAATCCGACTCACTTAGATAACATGTCTGTTAAACATTTAGATAATTGTACCATCATTAACTTGTCACATTATTTTAGAGATTCAAAACAGAAGCAGGGTAAGTAGAGGTATACCAGAGGGGGCTGCGGTGGGGGGAGAAGGAGGAGGAGAAAACCTCTCCTAAGTTAAATAACCAAGAGATGAGAGAGTTGATTGCACACTCTTGGCATTTCATCGGAGGTGTGTGTCTCTAAGTTAAGGCAATGTGTGCTGCAGAGATGTGCTGAAGGTTCCTCTTGCGAGCTGGGGCACCTCTCTCTTGTCCACGGTGGCAGTCAGGCCTACAGAAGGCCGACCACTGGGATGGAAACCCTTGACGTCTCATCCCCGGCTTTGGCCTTTAGGTACCAATGACCCATATTTTTAACTTCCCTTAAAGATGTTGATTACAACATTATTTGTAATTAGGAAACAACCTAAACATCCAAAGCAAAGAATCTTTCTATGTATCTGATATGGAAAAATGCCCATGATGTTGTATGTGATAAAAGCAGATTATAGAAAACAGGTTGTATTGTATGATCCTTTTTAATATAAAATATAGAAGCCATCCCATAAGCTTCTGTAAGGCTCTATACCTATTTACAGTTATTATCTTTAGAGAACAAGATTACAGGGCAGTTCGGGTTTTACTTTGTGCATTTTCTACTTCTGAATAATAATAATAATAATAATATTATATATAATTATATATGGAGTCCCTGGGTGATGCAAACAGTTAACATGCTCAACTGCCAACCAAAAGTTTCGAGGTTTGAGTCCACCCAGAGATGCTTTGGAAGAAAGGCCTGGTGAATTACTTCCAAAAAATCAGCCATCACTTCTACTCTGATACACATGGGGTTGCCATGAGTCAGACTGGACTCAATGGCAACTAATTATTGGTATAATTATATATATATAATTATGATGATGATGATTCTTCTTATTATTTACAGGCACTGTAGGTAAGAAAAATATTACCTTTGAGTCTCATTCATCCCATGGAGGAAGACTTCTAAAAAAAAAGCTACAAGTGCAAGTAGGTGGGTTTTGAGAGAGGTCAAGGATGTTAATATTTCAGTGATCACGGCAGATAAATGCTAGATGGAGGCCTAAGCGAGCTGAGAATGGCCCTGTGCCAACACTCAGGGGCCACGACTATTGTTCCTGTTCACCAAGGACATGGCAGAGGAAGTGAGTAGCAAGAGGTATTTGTATTACACCTAAGTGAGGGCCGGGAACCTAGACGGGTGACCAAGGCCAGGAATGAGTTCAGCTGGGTGCGGGGGTTGACCTGTTTGGGAGATTCTGGGAGCAACTAAATGTCAATAATAAGTGGGACACTGGGATTGGGGTCCAAAACTGCCTCCCAGAAATTCTGGGACCCATGCTCTCTGGCCCCCTGGGGTCAGGGGTGACAGGGTGACTATAGCTCTGTCCCTCTGGCTTTGGACACCGTGTTATCTCCTGCACCCCCCAGGGCCTGCTATGTGACTTGGACACAAGAATGCTCACTGTTGCCTGCCACAACCTATGCACACACCCTAGTGACACAAGAGGATAGGAAGAAAAAATGCACCAGTCAAAAAACAAAGGTTAATGTTTCTCTGACTATACTGTAAATAATGCAGATATTTGAGGGTAGGAGGAACAACGGTGTAAATACTTTATAGACTGTAGGCTAAATAATGTGTATATTTAGGAAAGCATCTTAAATATTTCATATGCTGCAGTGCAGATTCCTGCTTAGAGGATGAACTGGGCTGGTGAGGCCCTTGGGATGGGAGGTGGGGAGGATACTTGGAGCCCAGGGTGGAGGGGCAGGAGAGTTGCACTAAAAGTATATGTGTGAGATTGGGGGTATGGCAAGGACAGGCAATGACCATTTACTTGTAACCCAAATAGTGGACGTCTCCATGCATCTTTTAAATACCCTATACTCTTAAAAAAAAAGGCGGGGGGGGGGAGACAAATGACAACCTAATAACAAGAATTTATTTTTAAAAAGCAACTTCGAACGCAAGAGAATTGAAAACTAAGTCCACATGAAAACTTATACATTGTTCATAGCAGCATTATTCATCATAACCAAAAAGTGGAAACAGCCCAAAAGTCCATCAGCTGATGAATGGATACATAAAATGTAGCATATCCATGCAATGGAATATTATTCGGTCATAAAGAAGAACGAAGTACGGATACATGCTACAACATGAATGAACCTTGAAAACATTATGCTGAGTGAAGCAAGCAAGACACAGAAGGCCACGTATTGTATAATTCCATTTGTGAAATGCTCAGGTTAGGCAAATTCGTAGAGGCCAAGGTCAGAGGGAGAGGGGAGTGGAGAGTGACTACTAATGGCTATAGGATTTCTTTGGGGGATGATGAACATGTTCTGGAACTAGATAGTGGTGATGGCTGTACAAATTTGTTTAATACATTAAACACCAATGAATTCCATACTTTAAAAGAGTGTATTTTATGGTATGTGCATTATATCTCAATTTAAAAACAAACTTCTAAGTATGTTGTTGGATTTTATAGATTCAGTCCAATCCTGGTGCATCACAGGGCTGTCTAGTTAGGGAACAGTTCATAACAGTGACCGTTCAACAATGTAAGAGACTATGGCGCCTTTGGAATCCTCTGATTCACAGAAAGCAGCAGAGAGTGGGATGACTCTGGGATGCCTCCTTCTCTCCTTTCCCCCATTTTCAGAAAAGGGATGGAAGAAAGAATCAGAACAGGACTCTCAACAGGCGAAAGATAGGAGCCCGACACTAGCAATGTCAGGAGAAGATTGGGAGGTTGTCTTGTGTTGATCTCAACAAAAGTCAACCCTCCTGGCCTGGGAAGTCACTCTCACCCAAGGCAGAACACAGACAGTATGGACCCAAGCCGCCTACTTAAGAAAAGAATTCACAACTCGAAGCATGTCACTAATGCCACTGAATTATATATGTAGAAATTGTTGAATTGGTATATGTTCTGCTGTGAATATTCTCAACAACAACAAATAAAATAAAATTATGATCCACAAGTAATACGTGTTCAGTATGGGAAAATTAGAAAATACAGATGAATGGAAGAAAAATGTCACCTGCAACCCTACCATCTTTTTCTATTTTTCTTTTAAATAAAAGTAGGGTGATAATATGCAATGCAGAGCCCTCGTGGTGCAGTGGTTAAGAGTTCGGCTGCTAACGAAAGGGTCAGCAGTTCAAATCCATCAGCCACTCCCTGGAAGCCCTGTAGGGCAGTTCTACTTTGTCCTATAGGGTCACTATAAGTCAGAATCAACCCAACAGCAATGGGTTTGGTATAATATGCAGTGCATGCTGTTGTAATCTGTTACTTGCATGCCAATAAATGTATATCAAGTTAATCATTTGTAAGTTTCCTAGTATTCTCCCCTACGCCCATCCATTTCTTTCTGTTAGCCCCAGTGTGCCTTAGACGTGCACTGGGTGCTAGCTTTGTGCTCCATGCTTTGGTGTAGGGACCAGGCTCTTTACCCAGAGGAGCTTCCAGGGACTGCAGACAGGAGAGGTGGCTAACAGAGATGCAGGACATTATCACTTCTTACCTATCACTCCTTCTGTCAACAAGATAAACTGGACTGGCCGGGCAGTTTTGCAGGCAGCTATTTACTCAGCCATTCGGGGCAAGCCTCTGCTTGAGATGCTGGGAACATATCCAGTCCCCACATTCGATCTTCTTAGAAGCTGTTTCCCTTTGGTTTTCTGCAGCCTTGCAAATAGCCACTCACCCTGGGCAAGATCTGGGCAGATAATTTACCTCCTCTACTAACTTAATGAATGGCACTGCTTAGGGGCTGGGCAGACCGAGGGAAATATAGGCATCAATTTATTTGCCAAGTTAAAACCTGGAGTTAAGTAGCAAGTTAAACATCTCCATATGTTAAGTGTCCCAAGCCTAACTAGGAAAGATGAGCCCCAAACAGGTATTAGGAGACAGGTTTTCCTTTCTTTCTAAAAAATTTATTGGGATAAAATATATATAACACAAGATTTGCCATTTTAATCACTTTTAAGCATATGATTCAGTCTCATTAATTACATTCATAATGTTGTACAACCATTACTGCTGTTTACTTCCAAAACTTTTCAATACCCCTGTACGCACTGAGCTGTAACTCACCATTTCTTCCTCCCCCCAGCCTCTGGTAACCACTAATCTCCTTTGGTCTCTCTGTATTTGCCTATTCTAGATATTTCACAGAAGTGGAACCATACTCTCCTTGTCCTTTTGTGTCTGTCTTATTTCACTTAGCATAATGTTTTCAGATTTCATCCATGTGGTAGCATGTATCAGAATTTCATTCCCTTTTGTTGTTGTTGGGTGCCACTGAGTCATTTTCAAATCATAGCAACCCCATGTAACAGAGCAGAACTGCCCCCATAGGGTTTTCTTGGCTATATTCCTTCAAAGCACCAACCTTTCAGTTAGTAGCTGAGTGCTTAACCATTGTACCACTAGCAATAATATTCCATTGTATGTATATACCATATTTTGTTTATCCATTCACCTGTAGATGGACATGTGGGTTGTTTTCACCATTTGGCTATTGTGAATAATACTGCAGTAAACATTGGGGTATAAGTATCTGTTGGAGTCCCTGCTTTCAGTTCTTTTGGGTATATACCTAGGAGTGGAATTGCTGGGTCATATGGTATTTAAAAACAACAGCAAAAGCCTTTCTTTTGGAGTTTCTTTCTCTGAACATTAGGAAATGTTACCTAACACAGGTTCTGCAGGTTTGGATCAGAGGAAATGTTCCCTGCCCGCACTAGGAGAAGATCCATTACAGATTGGAAATGACTTTGTCTCTAAGTGCGCGTTGTCAGATGGGATGCACATTCTGCTCTACCAAACAAATATAAAATGCTTCCAGCCTCTGCCTCGGATTTTCTATTACTGTTTCACAGGGCTCCAGAGAGTTTTAAGATAGCAATTTGATTAAGCTTATAGGGAAGATCCCATCAGATAACATTCTTTTTCTGCAGGTAGAGATAATGTGTTCAAGTATTAAGTATGTTTTAAAGGTAATTATCTTTTCCATATTCATTTTAGTTACAGGAATTGAGAAGGGGGAGACTTTGCCTCTGAAAGCTGCCCCTTGGGCCCGGGAGGTGGGTCGACTCTGACTTCTCTCCTCTGGGAGACACACTTGATGTTTTTGACAAATGAATGAGCATCAAGTGTTTTTATATTTCGAAACGGCTTGAGATCCCCTGTATCCAGAGAGGTGGTCCAGAAGGCCAGGTCTTGGCCGCTGACCTTGTCCTGCTCTCTAGCTTGGATTCCCTGTTCTCGAATGCTTTCTGGGCACCCACCTTAAGTTCCTGGATGTCGGGAGGGGGCCTGGCTACTACTTACAAAGAGGACTTGCCTCACCCAACAGTGAGTCATAGTGCCATATCCTCCACTTTCCAGAAGTAGAGCCTGGAGTTACCATTTACTTATACTTGGCTGAGCACTGAGGTATATTCACATTGGAGGAGGCTAATAAGAGGCTCTGCAGGCAATGGTGATTCAACAGTTAGACTTCTCACCTTCCATGTGGGAGACCTGGGTTTGATTCTGGCCAGTGCATCTCATGAGCAGCTATCATCTGTCCATCAGTGGAGGATTGCATGTTGCTATGATGCTGAACAGGTTTCAGCAGAGTTTCCAGACTAAGATGGACTAGAAAGAAAGGCCTGGCAGTCTACTTCTGAAAATCAACAAATAAAAACCCTATGTATTACAATGGGCTGATCTGTGTCTGGTCATGGAGATAGCGCAGGACTGGGCAGTATTTTGTTCCACTTTGCATGGGGTCACCATGAGTCAGGGCTAACTTGAGAACAGCTAACAACAACAACATAGTAGCCCTAGAATCCTCAAAGATTGATGTGAAGACCACAATGATCCTAGAATAAAGTCGTGTCTTTGTAGACGGTAAATCACAATTCAAGTTTAAGGTATTGTGATGTCTGTCCTCCCCTTGCCCACAGGGCTTTGGTTTCAGGGTGCCCTGGGATGCCAATGCAACCCAAACTATGCCCTCTGCAAGGCCTCCCGTCCCAGCTCTTTTCCTTCCCTGGCTGGCTTCCTGTGTAGCTCCTAACACGCTCTGCCTTTGCACCTACAACTAACGCCGAGCAAAAGCAAGCCAACTGCTATTATGATAGAATAGAAAATAATGAGGGAAGCAGGGCGGTCCATTCAGCAATTAAGTAGTCAGCATCAGGTGGTAGCAGAAGTTAGGAGGAGAGGTACCCTAGGATTTTTGACTCAGTGTGATCTGAATGGGTCAGTGAGACAGATCCCACATATGAACCGTTCCAGATCATAACCTCTGGTGTGTAGAAAGTTTTAGAAGGAGGAGATTCCCCAAACTCTGTAGTTCCTTCCTTCCTTCATCCAGTGGATTTTGAGCACTGACCATGGGCACAGGTGCTGGTATCCAAAGATAACCTGCCTTGCTTGTTTGCCCTCCAGGAGCTCACAGACAAGAAGAGGGCTAGGACAGAGGGGTGCCCTGTGAGGCATGCTCTGGAGCAAAAAGTGTGGGTGCCCAGCCCTGGTGGGGGAATGGGCAGGGAAGGCTTAGGGGCAGGAGGGGGAAAATCTTAAACTGAATTTTACCTCTACCGCTCATCCCTCCTGCTTAGAGTAAACTTACTTTGTGGGATGGTAAATGATTTGCTGGCCATCTCTTGCAAAATAAACCTTTGTGTGTATGCACGGGTATATAGGCTGCCTCTAATCCCCTTCCTTTCTTGCTGTCCTATGTCTGAGGTTAGTGATGTCTGGGATTTGTGGAAGGATATAAAAGGGCAAGACAGGAGAACCCAGTGCCTGGTTTCAGAGCCTCTGCATTCCGGGGAGCCCCCAGAGGCCCCTCTCCCTGGACCCTCAGCTAGAGAAAGTCTTTGTGTTGCGTCCTGGCCTCTGACCCCGAGGCTCTGGGAAGCAGCAGGTTGTTGACACTTGGACAATCATTTCTTGCAAGGTGACTCCCTCCCTCGGGAGCGCCCCTCTCTGCCTCAGGGTGGTGACTGTTCCCCCAACTGGGAATGGGGGGTCGTGAAGGAGGGACATTAGCTGTTAGTCACAGTGGGAGACGAGGGGGAGTCTTCAGTTCCTCAGTTTCAGGGCCCCCAGGCAGCTTCCCTGGACAGTTTAGCTGTCCCCATGGTCTACCCTCCCCCACCCCCTGCTAGCTCAGAGGCTCCCTCCTTCCCCAGGGGTGAGCTTCTGGAAAATGGGTTCAGCATGAAAGTTTCTGGCCTGAAATTCCTTCTGGCCTTCCTGTCATGGGTGTCAGGTTTGTAGGAGAGCCCCGTATTTCCTCAGGGGGTGGGATGCCTGTTAGTCTGCTCCTGCAGCCCCAAGAATTAAGAACATCGCCAGCCCTTGTGCTGCTACTTTTTAGGAGGAAGACCTTGGACAAGTCAGTTGGCCCTGTTGGAGACTCAGTTTCCTTCTTGGAACAGTGGGGTTCAAAAACCACTTACGTAACGGGCCTGCTGTGAAGCTCACATGACATTATAAGTATGGGAGTACTTTGCACTCCATGGAGCATTCTGGAAATGTATGGTTGGATGATTGTGTTTTCTCTGTGGGCAAGGCTGGCATTTTCGTGTCTGATTCTTAAACTTTCTGAGTATGGGGCTCCCAAGCATTTTCTTCTCTCTTTTTGAGAGCCTATCAGAAAGCAGGTAGGGAAGGGCAGAGGACTTTTGAATTTTTTAAGTACCACTGTGCATTCCTTTCGCCTTGGTCTTAATAAATAACTCTAACCCTGCAGCCAGGAGCTGGGGTGTTCTGTCCAAATGAAAGCAAGTCTCTGTCTCCAGCAGCCAGGCGTCCCCATTCAGTGCGCTAGGTCAGTACCATTTCTCCGGCAGTGAGAAAAAGCCCTCTTACTAAGCTACAGAAAAACCTCCCTTGTGCTCTAATTCTGGAAGAAGCGGATTAGCGTGGCCATATTTAACCTTTGACCCTGAAACAAAAGCGTTATCAAAATTGGTGACCAAGAGGCTCTGCCTTCCTCTCCCCGCCCCCACTTCCCTGTTTGCTGGGGCTAGTTTAGGATCTTGATAACCTTTTTGGGAGCAAAGCAAAGGTTTTCCAGAAGGCCATTGTTCCTTTAGAGACATTCCAGGCCTGGCACTCACAGCCGGCGCTCTTGGAGCCCTAGCCAGCCTGAAGGACAGAGACGAGAACCTTGCTCTACAAGGAGTTCAGCATTTGTGGGTTGGATTTTAAAAGTCTTTCTCCTCTGAAACCTGTCAAGTTCCTGGTGTCTTGGAGATTTGATTCTATTCAGATGATACGTTGATATTTAGGCTCAGATTCATCAGAACTTTCTTCAACGCCTCCTTCTCCTCAGTTGTCGTATGACCTAAAAGTACTAGTTGATTGGAAAGATTGATTTCCTGATACCTTCCCCTACCAGGCAGAAATCTATAGACACTGGGGGTACAGTGAAGGTGTGTCTGGACCTGGGTCATTTACCTGGGTTTCAATCCTATCCTGTCTGTCATTTATTGTTATTGTGGCTTTGAGCAAATTATTTGAACTCTGAGCCCCTACTTTCTCATCTGTAAAATGGGTATAGTAGTAAGAATGCCTAGCTCCTAGAGATAGTTTTTTAAGATAAGTAGCAGGATACACGTGAAGTGTTTACAATAGCACACGGCACTTACTAAATGTTTGGCAAATATTAGCAACTATTATCACTATTGAGGGCATTGGTGGTTCTTTGGTAGAATTCTCACCTTCCATGCGGGAGACCCAGCCAGTGCACCTCATACACAGCCATCACCCATCTGTCACTGGAAGCTTGTGTGTTGCTATCATGCTGAACAGGTTTCAGCGTAGCTTCTAGACTAAGACAGTCTAGGAAGAAAGGCCTGGTGGTCTAATTCCAAAAATCAGCCAATGAAAACTCTATGGATCACAACCGTCTGATAGCAGCCGATTAGGGGGATGGTGCAGGACTGGGCAGCATTTAGTTTCGTTGCTCATGGGATCACCATGAGTCAGGGACCAACTCGACTGCAGCTAATAACAATAACAACAACATTATCATTATTATTATCCTTGTTATCAATATTAACTTTATTGCTTCTTCCTTACCTCCCTAGGCCCTGGTTGGCCCCTGGCCCGTACACCCCACCTTTCTAGTCCCCCTCCACCATTGAATTTTTGTTACTGTTGGTGACCTACTGTCTTCCCTGCTCTTCTTCCCAGTTTTCTCTGCAGTCACTTTTCAGAGTCCCCCATTGGATGTGGAGGAAAGTTTGACTTCAGTTCATACCAGGAAGTCCAAGTTGCCGTGGGAGGGAAAAACGCTTTATAAGCTCGCGATGAAAGCTGTAAGACGAGATGGTCAAGGACCCGGCCAGGCCTGGACCTGGATTATGGCTGGCCCCTGGAATGCCGAGGGGCCTCTTTTAAGAATCCAGTGTCTATTTACAGTGTATCTCTCATAAACGCCAACGCTGGGGTGAGGGCAGGGGGACTCGCCCTCCTGGCATGTGATTGATTATCTGGTATTTGTGCCATTGAGGACTTGTCAGCGGTCTGGGGTCAAGGGGTCATCTCATGTGTCTTGCCGCCAATCCACCCCCTTTTGTACAGTGCGGACTGGGTGAGCCCTGCACAAAACAGCTTTTTCTTTTCCTTGGGAAAAGGGGGAGGGGGTGGGGGGGAGTGTCAATGAAATCTTTTTTTTTTTTTTCCTAACCTTTTCTGAATAGTGTCCTTTTAATTCTAAAGAACTTTTAATTAAAAGTAGCAGGAAAATTCATCTGGAGAAGGTTTAACTTACCTTAACAGATACTTTTGTGTCCCAAGAAGCTGAGAGTGACTTTCGAAAGAAAGAAAGAAAGTTAGGGTTTTTGTTGTGTCTCTCCCCCTCACCCAGGCATCTTCCAAGTTCCCTGGAGTCCCCTTCTGCTCTCTATCTGTGTAAATCCCACTTGGAATCATGAAGGGAAGAGATTATCCTCAGGTGAAAGCGAGGCCTTTCCTGTAGTCACATAACCATAAAGATTAGAAAGGCTTCGTATTCTCTGGTCCAACTTCGTAGTTTTATAGCTGAAGAACCTGGTAGGTGAAGACTTACCTGGATTCACACAGCTGGTGGGTAGCAGAGTCAGGTAGTGGAATCGTGTTCTCCAGCCCCTCCTTCTGGTGCTTTCTTTAGCATATTGAGTTGTTTCCTGAAGCTTAGGATGCGAAGTGAAGAGAAACGTGATGTTACTTTACTGCTGTTGTTTTTAAATCCTGGAGATTGGAGACTTGAGGATGACTTCTGAGTTCCCTGGGCTGAACAGGCACCTGAGGGGCCACCCAGCTCATTCCCCCGCCTCTGAGCGTCAGTCTGTGCTCACACCTTCCAGTGGAATTGGTCTCTGCCCCTTTCTTAAAAATCTGCAGAGAGAATGGCTCCATGTCCTCTGCTTGGCAGAAAATACCAGCGTCCCTCCCCCCGCAACCCCTGACACGCTGATGGTCTGGACGTCCTTCCAGACAGTAACCCTAATTTTCCCCTGTTGTAGTCACAGCTCAGGAGTGGCCCAGCAGTGGAATATATCTCACCGTCCACCCATGTGATGATAGGGAAACTTCTGGAGCTGTTCAAAGGCCAGGACGCCTCAGTCTGGGCACTGCTCCTGTGTGGCAGCCTGCCAAGGAAGCGTTTGTCCTCTTCAAACTCACCCAGGCTTCTTGGTTTGGGGATGCCTCAGATCTTCAGGAAAAGGGCAGGACAGTGAAGTGACACCTCTCTGGGATGCTTCGCCCATAGCTCTCAGCTCATTGAATGGATGTGGAAACACAGACAGAGGAATTATTTGCCCAGAGTCAGTTATTTGTAGAAGTTGCATGAAAATTATGTTCCCCATATTCCTGTTTTTTTTTTTTTTTGTCCTCCCCACCTCCCTTTTAAAAATACAGTACAAAAAATTGTCTTTAAAGAATAGCTTTAGAAACCCTGATTCCTTTCTATTCCTTCCATTCCTGGTCAGGTTAAACAGGTGAATAGTAATTTGGACTGATAGGGCACCACTGGGAGGAAGATAGGAACATTGTATAAGATCTAGTCCTTGCTCATGAGAGGAGAAACAGCGTTTATGATATTCTTACTGATTGCCATGCACTGGGCTAGTGCTTTACTTAGATTGTTTTATTTGGCCCGTACAACAACTTTTCAAAGTGACAATTCGTGTTTCCAGATGAGAAAGACAAGGGCCAGATGTGAGTAACTTGCCTTGGGATATAAATCTAGTAACCATTATAAAAAACAAAAAACCAGTTGCCGTCGAGTCAGTTCCAACTCGTGCGTCAGAGTATAACTGTGCTTCATAGGGATTTCAGTGGCTGATTTTTCAGAAGTAAATCTCCAGGCCTTTCTTCTGAGGTGCCTCTGGGTAGACCCAGACCTCCAGATTTTCAATTAGTAGCCCAGCATGCTAATTGTTTGCACCACCCAAACTCAAAAACCCATTCCCATTAAGTCGATTCTGACTCATAGTGACCCTATAGGACAGAGTAGAACTGTCCTGTAGAGTTTCCAGGGAGTGGCTGGTGGATTTGAACCACCAGCCTTTTGGTTAGCAGCCAAGCTCTTAACCACTGCACCACCAGGATTCCTTATACCACCCAGGGACTCCAATAACCATTATAGCTAACATTTCTTGAACATTTGCTTTATGCTAGCTAGTACTAAACATTTTAAACACTTTATCTCCTTTAATTCCATTGCCATTGAGTTGATTCCAACTCATAGTGACCCTATAGGACAGGGTAGAACTGCCCCATAGGGCTTCCAAGGCTGTAATCTTTACAGAAGCAGACTGCCACATTTTTCTCCCACACAGCGGCTGGTAGGTCTGAACCTCAGACCTTTCGGTTAGCTGAGCACTTAACTACTGCACCACCAGGACTAACTGATGTGGGACGACTCAAAATAAGAAGAAACAACTGCAAACATCCATTAATAATTGGAATGTGGAATGTACAAAGTGTGAATCTAGGAAAACTGGAAGTTGTCAAAAATGAAATAGAATGCTTGAAGATAGATATCCTAAGCATTAGTGAGCTGAAGGAGCCCTGGTGGTGCAGTGGTTAAGAGTTACAGCTGCTAACCAAACTAACCAAAGGGTCGGCAGTTTGAATCCACCAGCTGTTCCTTGGAAACCCTATGGAGCAGTTCTACTCTGTCCTATAGGGTCACTGTGAGTTGGAATTGACGCGACGGCAACAAGTTTAGTGAGCTGAAATGGACTGGTACTGGCCATTTCAAATCAGGTAATCATGTGGTCTGCTCTGCGGGAATGACAAATTGAAGTGAAGGGTGTCACGTTTATTGTCAGAACATTTCAAAATCTCTCTTGAAATACAACACTGTCAGTGGTAAGATATTATCCATACCCTTACAGGGAAGACCAGTTAATACGACTATTATTCAGATTTACACATCAACCACTAACGCCACAGATGAAGAAATTGAAGATTTTTACTAACTTCTGCAGTCTGAAATTGATCAAACATGCAGTGCAATCAAGATGCCTTGATAATTACTGGTGATTGGAATGCAAAAGTTGAAAACAAAGAAGAAGGATCAGAAACTAGTTTGCTCTGTAAACCTAAAGCACAGTTAAAAAAAAAAAAGTAAGATCTTAAAAAAAAGAAAAAAGGAAGAATCAGTAGCTGGAAAATATGGCCTTGGTGATAGAAACAACACAGGAGATCGAATGATAGGATTTTGTAAGACAAAAGACCTATTCATTGGAAATACCTTTTTTCAGCAACATAAATGGTGACTGTGAACCTTACCAGATGGAATACACAGGAATCAAATTGACTACTTCTGTGGAAAGAGACAAAGGAGAAGCTCAGTATAATCAGTCAGAACAAGGCCAGGGGCCGACTGCGGTAACGGACCATCGGTTGCTCATATGCAGGTTCAAGTTGAAGCTGAAGAAAATTAAAACAAGTCCACAAGAGCCAAGATACAACCTTGAGTATATCCCACCTGAATTTAGAGCCCTAGAGACCATCTCAAGAATAGATTGGACATATTGAACAGTAATGACCGAAGACCAGATGAGTTGTGGGTTGACATCAAGGATATCATACATGAAGAAAGCAAAAGGTCATTAAAAAGACACGGAAAAAATAAAAGACCAAAATGGATATTAGAAGAGACTCTGAGACTTGCTTTCAAATGTAGAGTAGCTAAAGTAAAGGGAAGAAATGATGAAGTAAAAGAGCTGAACGGAATATTTCAAAGGGCGGTTCAAGAAGACAAAGTATTATGATGAAATGTGCAAAGACCCATAGTTAGAAAACCAAAAGGGAAGCACACACTCACACACTCAACATTTCTCAAGTTGAAAGAACTGGAGAAAAAATTCAAGCACTGAGTTGCAATGTTGAAGGATTTTATGGGCAATATATTGAATGATGCAGGAAGCATCAAAAGAAGACGGAAGGAATACACAGAGTCACCGTACCGAAAAGAAATGGTTGGTGTTCAACGATTTCAGAAGGTAGCATATGATCAAGAACCAATAGTATTGAAAGAAGAAGTTCAAGCTGCACTGAAGGCAGTGGTGAAAAACAAGGCTCCAGGAATTGACGAAATACCAATTGAGATGTTTGAACAAACGGATGTAACACTGGAAGCGCTTACGCAACTATGCCAAGAAATTTGGAAGACAGCTACCTAGCCAACCTACTGGAAGAGATCCATATTTGTGCCTATTCCAAAGAAAGATGATCTGACCGAATGCAGAAATTATCAAACAGTATCATTAACGATATCATTAACATCACATGCAAGTAAAATTTTGCTGAAGATAATTCATAGACGGTTACAGCAGTAACCGACAGGGAATTGCCAGAAATTCAAGCTGGGTTCAGAAGAGGATGTGAAATGAGGGATATTATTGCTTATGTTGGATGGATCTTGACTAAAAGCAGAGACTACTAGAAAGATATTTACACGTGTTTTATTGACTCTGCAGAGGTATTCAACTGTGTGGATCATAAGAAATTATGGATAACATTGTGAAGAATGGGAATTCCAGAACACTTAATTGTGCTCATGTGGAACCTGTACACAGACAAAAGGCAGTCATTCAGACAGAACAAGAGGATACTGTGTGGCTTAAAATCGGGAAAGGTGTGCATCAGGGTTGTGACCTTTCACCATACTTATTCACTCTGTGTACTGAGCAGATAATCTGCGAAGCTGGACTATATGAAGAAAAACATGGCATCAGGATTGGAGGAAGACTCATTAACAGCCTGCAGTATGCAGATGACACAACCTTCCTTGCTGAAAGCAAAGAGGACTTGAAGCACTTACAAGGACTACAGCCTACAGCCTCAACATAAAACAAAAATTTTCACAACTAGACCAATAAGCAACATCATGATGCATGGAGAAAAGACTGAATTTGTCAAGGATTTCATTTTACTTGGATCCGCAATCAACGCCCATGGAAGCAGCAGTCAAGAAATCAAACGACGCATTGCATTGGGCAAATCTGCTGCAAAAGACCTCTTTAAAGTGTTAAAAAGCCTGACTCAAGCCATAGTATTTTCAGTCACCTCATATACATGCGAGAGCTGGACAGTGAATAAGGAAGACTGAAGAAGAATTGATGCCTTTGAATTATGATGTTGGTGAAGAATAGGGAATATACCATGGACTGCTAGAAGAACAAACAAATCGATCTTGGGAGAAGTACAGCCAGAATGCTCCTTAGAAACAAGACTGGCAAGACTTCATCTCACCTACTTTGGACATGTTATTGGAGGGACCAGTCCCTGGAGAAGGACATCATGCTTGGTAAAGTAGTGGGTCAGCGAAAAAGAGGAAGACCCTCATCGAGATGAATTGACACAGTGGCTGCAACAGTAGGCCGAAACATAGCAACAACTGTGAGGATGGCATAGGACCAGGCAGTGTTTTGTTCTCTTGTTCAGAGATTGCTACGAGTGGGAATTGACTTGATAGCACCTAACAACGTCTCCTTTAACTCGCATAAAAATGCTGTGAGGTAGTAGGTACTAATATTCTCATTTTACAGAGGATGAAACAGGCACAGAGGAGACAGGTAATTTGCCCAAGGTCACAGAACAGTAGGAAGTGGCAGAGCTGCATTTGAACCATAGTGACTGACTAGAGTTTGTGCTTAACCACTACCCTGCCTCTTCATGGTGCAGAGCTGGGTTGGAACCCAGAGCTTTCTGATACCAATGCTCGTGTTTTTGTTTTGTCTTTTCCCACTATCCTAACATAAATTTCCTGTAGGAACACTATATACCCATTGCTGTTGAGTTGATTCCAACTCATAGCAACCCTATAGGACAGAGTGGAACTGCCCCATAGGGTTGCCAAGGAGCAGCCGGTGGATTTGAACTGCTGACCTCTTGTTTAGCAGCTGAGCTGTTAACCAGTGAGTCACCAGGGCAAACATATATAAATCAGCCAGAAATCAGCAAAAGGTCACTGTGTAATCAGATGCCAACCTGGGTGGTACATTGAGAGGAATTTAGAGGAGGAAAATGTTAACAAGGACAGGCTATTTAATCTCATCTCTGGACTCCCAGAGCACGGGGACAAGTACCTTAGTTATCTTTCTATCCCTAGGACCTACCCCCGGACCTGGTACACATTAGATGTTCATTAAATGCTGATGAAGTAACTAAGCAAAATTTAATGAATGTGGTGGGATTTGAACTGAATTTAAGTTTTATGAAAATGATAGCCATAACTTTCTACCTTTTACTGCGTGCTTAGCAGGTGCCAGGTGCTCAGCTAGGTGTATTATTTGTGTTGTATCTAACCCTTACAACAGCCCATCGGGTATTATTATCCCTAAAGTAAACAGAGGCTGAAGAGATGTACTGTGTCTTGCTCAAGGATTCAAAGCCTTTTTTTTTTTTTTTCTGATTGCAAAGTCTGTTTCCTTTCCCAAAGCAGAAGAAAAGACGTGAACGAAGGGGAAAAAAGCATAAGAGAGTAAGAATGGCAGAGAGACTTCTACAACTGGCATGGAAGATGGGGAGAAGATGTCTGGCATAGGGAGTATGAGGTGGCATGGAGGACCTGGAATGCCAGGGGGAGGAGCTTGTCCTTTTTCTTCCTCCTCATGGTAGGGAGTTGTCTCTTTGATATAAGAATTTCTCGTTCTGTGAAGTTAACTGCATCCAGTTAATTAAATTTATAATACAGCACCAAAATGAGGAAAAGAATTGTCTTTCATGTCCCTTAATGAGTGCTATAAAAACAAGTGGTGAATCTAATTTTATGAATGATCCTTTATGACTTACCTGATAACTAGTAGTTGTCCAACATAAAGGACACATAACTCAATTTGGACCTACACTGGCTGCCTGCAGTGTGATAACTTCTTTTAACAGCTACCATCTTGCTCCACTTTAGTGGTCCCGGGATTAAGTGGTTCCCTCTCCACTACCTCCTCTGGTTGAGGACAAAGTTCAGGCTCCTCATTCTGGAGCGTTTAGGAGAAGTGTCACTTGGCCTGCTGGTCCAGGTTGCTCACAAATTCACCTCGAAGACTAGCTCTTACCAAGAAGGGGAAGGGAAGCAATATGGCAGCTCATTCAGATGTCTCTCTGGTGGGGGGTATTGATTTCACCTAGATATTGCCAGCTGTGTTGGGGAAGAGGTAGACTCTAAGACATATGAGGGATGTAGGAAAGGAATTCCTTTTATCTTTGCCATACAAGAGGCAATGAACTTAAAAAAAGGCAGGGGGAGGGGAGAGAAGCTTAGGTTAGATGTTGGTGAGAACTTCTTGAGTTGAAATGTGTTCCTAAGAGAGACTAATGAACCTCCATCTCTAGAACTGCTTCTGTTGCATGTGCACGTATCCATAAACTTAGCTTTTTACTTTTTTTTAATTATATTTTTATCTTTCAAAGTTTAATTTGAATTACTTTGTGATTACAAAACTTAAAACGCATAGATGTTTGCTATGAAATTCAAGCATTATCTGTGAATACTAGTTTAAAAAAACATTATGTTTTAGGTGAAAGTTTAAACAGCTACTTAGGTTCCTTTTTAACAATTTTTATACAAATTGTTTTGTGACATTGGTTACAATTTTCACAATGTGTCAGCATTTTCATATTTCCATTCTATTTGTTCTGTTTCCATTGATTTAGCTTCCCTTCTCCTTGCCTTGTCATCTTTGCTTTTGGGTAAATGTTAACCGTTTGGTCTCATATAGTTAATTGTTGAAGGGACACATTTCTCACAGGTGATATTGTGTATTTTATAGGCCAATTATTTGGCTGAAAGGTGACCTCCAGGAGTGGCTTCAGTGCCAAATTCAAAGGGTACCTTAGGGCGATAATCTCAGGGGTTCCTCTAGTCTCTATCAGTCCAGTAGGTCTGGCCTTTTTTAGGAATTTGAGTTTTGTTCTACATTTTTCTCCCATTCTATTCGGTACCTTCTGTTGTGTCCCTGGTCAGAATGGTCAGTAGTGGTAGCCAGGCACCATCTAGTTCCGGTCTCAGGTTAGAAGAGACCATGGTTTGTGTAGGCAGTTAGTCCTGTGGACTAGTTCTTCTTTGAGTCTTTGGTTTCTGTCATTCTCTTTTGCTCCATATGAGTAGAGACCAACAGTTGTATCTTAGATGGCCGCTCGCCAGCTTTTAAGACCCCAGATGCTACTCACCAAATTAGAGTGTAGAACATTAACTTTATGAATGATGTTATGTCAGTTGACTAAGTTATCCCATGACACTATCATCCTAAGACTTTTAACCTGGTAAACCAGTCCCGTGAGTTGTTTGGATATGTTTAGGAAGTCTCTGTAACTGTGCCTCCTGCATGCTTTATTGTATATATGGATCCGTGAATACTATTTAAGAAAAATTGGCTACTCCAGTCTAGGGTAGTCAGAGACAGGGGGCTAGACTCAGTGGCCAGTGGTGCCAATCCAGAAATGCAAAGTGTTTTGGCATAGAGAAGCCCATAAACAGAGCAGCCAGGGTGAGATGTCAGCGAGTTGATGAAGGAAGACCGAGATAAGGCCGAGATGTCAGGGAGTTGGTGAAGGAAGACCGAGATAAGGCCGTGGTTTCCATTTGTTATGAAGAGAATAGTTATGGGAACTCCCCTCCCTCTCTGCCCAGCAACCCCTTCTCCCTGGTACACACATGTGCATCTGTACAGGCAGCCACTTTGGTGTCTTGGGTGGGTGGATACAAATGCAAACACGTCCCTGATGTGGGTGCTTATTACTTCCTAGCAGAGCTGGGAGATAGGCTGGGGCATTTATCGCCCATGATTTCAGTCTTGCCTCTGCTGGCCTTGTGCCCAGACTGGCTGGTGGGCCTTCCTCTCCCTCGTCCCAGCCTTACCAGGCTGATGAATGGCCGTTAGAGTCAACAGGAGCTCTGACTTGGTGGCTGTCTTTGTTCAGAAGGAGGCTAGGTGACAAGGACGGGGAGAGGGGCCGCTGCTTCAGCCCAGTATTTGGATACTGGTGAACTTTTGCAAGGGAGTGCCCACCCAGCTGATCTGAAAGGACCTGTCTGGGGCCCAGAGGAACCTTCTGGCAAGACATTGTACTATTAGCCTAAAAACGTCTGCACTGAAGGCAGCATATAGCATACACGTTGTTCACTCTGCTAACATATGACTGGAGATGGAGGAAAATAAGAAGCACCCCCCATCTAGATTTTCACAGATGTCACTAAATGTCCCCTACTCTTATTTTCGGAAGAACAAGGACAGCTGGCCATTCATTCATTCATTCAGCATTCACCATATGCCTGCTATGTACTAAATACAGGGGATACAAAGATGAGTAAATTCCAGACTCTTGATTTAGGGAACTCAGAGTTGTGGGGAAGACAGACATATAAGCAGGTAATCGTGATGCTGAGTACTAAACCAAAAACAACTAAACCAGTTGCCATGGAGTTGACTCTGACTCATGGAGACCCCAGTGTGTGTCAGAGTAGAACTATGCTCTATAGGGTTTTCAATGGCCAATTTTCCAGAAGTAGATCTCCAGGACTTTCTTCCAAGGCACCTCTGGGTGGGCTTGAACCACCAGCTTTTCAGTTAGCAGCCAAGCGAGTTAACCGCTAATGTGTTAACTACTAATGCATTAACCACATCGCACCACCCAGGGGCTCCAATGCTGAGTATGTTGTTGTTAGGTGCCATCGAGTCGGTTCCGACTCGCAGCAACCCTGTGTACAGCAGAAAGAAACACTGCCTGTTCCTGCGCCATGCTCGCAATCGTTGTTATGCTTGAGCCCATTGTTGCCACCACCGTGTCCGTCCATCTCATTGAAGGTCTTTCTTTTTTTCATTGACCCTCTAGTTTACCAAGCATGATGTCCTTCTCCAGGGACTGATCCCTCCTGATAACACGTCCAAAGTATTTGAGACAGAGTCTTGCCAAGAGACATTTGCACTCAGGGTACTATGGGAGCCCAGAGGAAGAGTATACATCTGATCCCCAGGGGACAGATAAAACTTTTTGGAGGAGAAGTCACCATAAGATTTTAACAAAGAAGTGGAAATTACCTGGGACAAAAGGAGAGCTAAGCAGAAGAAACTGAATGATGTATGTATGGAAATGGTGGTGATGATGCTTAAGCATCATGTCTGAGATAGACTAGTAGAGGAGGTTGGGGGTGTAGCAAGGCCAAACCTGGTCTTGTTAGGCCATATTAAGGAGCCTAGATTTTATCCCGTTGGTGATGGGGAGTCACTGGAAGTTTTTAAAAAGGAAGTTACAAGGTAAGCTATGTTTTTGATAGGCCATTCCAGTGGTTGTCTGGAGGTTAGATCTGAGTGAGAGGAGCTGTGTTTGGGAGCCTCTTGCGATAATCCTGGTGAGGGATGATGGACAAGGCCAGCACCTACCTGGGATAAGAAGGAGTGGACATATATGGGAAGTACTTAGGTAACAAAAATTGGCTGGATTGGTATGGAGAGGCAGAGGCCTCCAGGATGATACCCAGGCATCTAGCTTGGATGACAGAGTGGATGTCAGTGCTCACAACTGAGGCAGAGACACAGGAGGGAGAACAGGTTTAGAGGGAGAAGATGTGGGTTTCGGTGTTGGCCACATGCAGTATAAGGTGCCTGTGGAGCATCTAAGGAGCTCTGGTGGCGAAGTGGTTAAACTCTCAGCTGCTAATCGAAAGGTTGGCAGTTCAAACCCACCAACTGCTCCTCTAGAGAAAGATGTAGCAGTCTGCTTCCATAAAGATTACAGCCTTGGAAACCCTATGGGGCGGTTCTGCTCTGTTCTGTAGTGTTGTTATAGGGTTGCTATGAGTCAGAATCGACTAGACAGCAATAGGTTTGGCTTTGTTTGTTTTTTGTTTTATTAATTTTTGGGGAGGAGCATCTGGAGGGCAGTTGGATTTATGGATTTTGTGCTCAGAGGAAAGGTCTGGGGCTGGTGTCATGGTTATTAGCCTCAAGTGGTCACTGAGACCATGAGGATAGAGTTGGGCAGATTATGGGGCAGGAAGCCTTGTGGGCTGAGGGAAGAACACTGTAAGGAGGAGAGTAAGGTGAAGGGCATTGTTCAGCAGAAAAGCATCTCACCCCTAGTCAGCTCTTTAGGTTCCATGAAAGGTGAGGAAGGCAAGAAGCATAGGAGCTCACGTACAGAGGGCTTCTCTCTGGAGGAGCCCATGGTATGGCCTGGTGCAGGGAATTCCGCAGACAAACTCTCCCCAGGGTGGGGAGGCCCTCTACCAGGCAGCTTCTAGCATTCTCTAAACCCAGGCATCTCCTATGAACAGTGCCCTGCCCCTGTGGTGGGAAGAGAAGAGGCTGACACAATAATCTCAGAACTGGTGAGGTTTAAGGGATTATAGATCTACCCTCCTGCTTCTCGGGGGGTGGCAAAGTGCTTTTAGATGGACCTGCCCTGCGGCTCAGGCCTTCCTGGCAGTCTGGCCCAGACCCCCAGGATGGCACAGGCAAACCTTGCATGCTGGTCTTAAGACTCCACGTACCATCCCTTTGCATGTTATCGCTTTCCTGAGGTTTATTCTGCTTGGTTCTGTCTGCTTGTCCAGAGCGCTGGGGAGAGATAGAATGGAAGTGCCCCAATTCCTCCCCTGGGCCTGCCCCATTTGGCTTTAATTTCCCTAAAGCCTCTATCTATTTCCCCTCTCCCACACTGTTCCCCAAATGAACCTTCACTTGGGACATTCGTCCGCTCTCCCTCTGTGCCCCCCATCAGTGGCTTGGCACTTTGGGCCCAGCTGCTGAGTGATTGACATAAAGCCAATCTATAAATAAAGTCTTTCTTTTCTCATAAAGACTTTGTGGTTGAGTGTGCCTTCAAGGTCAAGATTAGACCTTTCTAAATAAACACATATCAAAGGATCATTAGCAAAGCAGCACTGTTAAATTGAGATATTAACTTCTGTCAACTGCTTGTTTCTTTTTTGTTCTGTAACTCATGACTGCAGTAGGTTTTTATTATTTTGCCCTTAGGCAGTAGCATCTGGCTTCTGTAAAGACTGTAAAAATTAAAAAGCAACACAAATCATTGTGAGAGAAAAGCAGTAAATTCAATGATAAGAATTTAAAATTAAAGTGTTTCAGCGCTTTTATGTTCTGCGAAACATGAAATGAATGAGTTTGTTGCCTGTTGTCATAAACCTAACCCCGCTAATCATCCGCTTGAGTTTTTTCCTGTCTCCCTCGCTCATCACCATCAATTCTGTCTTGGCACAAGACAAGACATAACGTGAAAGCTCGTGTGTGTGTGTGTGTGTGTGTGTGTGTGTGTGTGTGTGTCTGTAGTGAGGTTGAGGCAGAAGGGCGTGCTCGCTGAGACCCACCTCGTTTGAATGAAGGAGACAACACCAATAGGTGCATCTGCTGGGGCCGGGGTGGGGAAGGAAGGAGTTGAAGATAGGCATATCCCCATGGATCTGAATCCCCCTTTTTCTTCACTTTTTCTAGTTATGCACGTGCATGCATGCACACACACACACACACACACAACCCAGGTCATAAATATAAGCAGCAACTTGGAGCATCCAAGTTAGATCCTAAGGAGAAATTTTATGAGCAGTTATGATGCTGCATTAGGAGTCAAAGCAGGTGGTCGACTCCTTCCCATCCCAGAGATACCTGTGCCTGTGGGTAGGGTGCTGGGGGTGGCATGAGGTGGCATCTGAGGCTCTTTATTCCAGCCAGAAGAATCAGGCTTGTGTTGGAGTCATTCCTTCTTACTGCAAAACCAAGTTATTACTGTGCCAGGTAATGTGAGGGAGATAAAAGTTTGGCTTCTCTGCTCTGGAGGAACTGTAGCTTTAAAAAAAAAAGATAAGATGGTCCCTGTATTAAACTGGAGTTCCTGGGTGGTGCAAATAGTTACTGCACTCGGCCACTAACTGAAAGGTTGGAGGGTCAAGTCACCAAGAGGCATCTTGGAAGAAAGTCCCGTCAATCTGATTTCAGAAAATCAGCCATTGAAAACTCCATGAAGAACAGTTCTACTCTGACACCCCTGGGGTCACTATGAGTTGAAATTGACTCGATGGCAACTGGTAGGGTAAACAACTAGAGGAACTGGTAGGTTAAACAACTAGAGGACGATTTAAGGCGGCTGTTAAAAAGGATGTGATGTTGGCGTACAAGCCACACACGGAAGTCCTGGGGAGCATGCGCAGTTATCAGAGTTCAAGGAGAGCTTTCAGGAGATAAGTTGCCTTGAGCAAATTCTCAGGTCCATCTGGCTGGGATCCTGCTGGAACCCTTGGAAGACCAGGGGCAAACATTCTTGGGGTGAATTACCGCTGATGGGGGCTAGGAGAGTGAGGGGGAGCCAGGCAGGTCCCTTTTCATGCACCCTGTCCTGGTTTGACTGCTGGACCAACAGGCACGAGGGCAGAGCTCTTTGTCCCAGATGAACTTCCCCAGCCTGGGGAGAGGTGAGAAAAGAGAGCCAGTTCTTGGCCTCCGTCAAAGGGAAAGAAGGAAAGTGTGAAGATTAGGGGACCGAAGGGTCAAGTTAAGAGGGTATGACTAATACGGCCGGTCATTCAGATAGGAGAGCACATTGTTCTCTGGGCCCAGATGGTCCTTGGAATAAATCAGCTCGAGCAGAAGCAGAACTTCCAGTACAAGGAAGTTTGTGCAACTGCTTGCCTGCTATGCTATAATGACATAACCCAGGCCCCTGACCCTGAATAGCAGCCATTCAGAGCTCTACTTTGGGTGTTAGAACAGCATGATGTGTGTGTGTGTGTGTAAATATGTCGCTTTTATATAGTCTTCTTAAAAACGAGGGTATGAGTGTTTACATTGGGACTTTTAATTTTATATTCCAACCCTGGTAGTTTTATAATTTGTCCTGTGTTAAAGTTTGTCTGTCAGTAGATTGGAAGTTCTGTGAGGGCGGGGACCATGTTTGTCTGACTCATCAATGTATCCCAAGTGCCTGTCTAGCACAGGGGCTGGTTTCTAGGAGGTACCTATAAACTCTAGCAGCATTCTTATTTTTCTCTATTGCCTCGTGGTAAACCCCCATCAAATTAATTGGTTAGTTAGTTAATTATTAACTGAGCTGTTCCTCACATGGTCCCTAACTGGGAACAGTTATAGGAGTAAATGAGATGGGGTAGGACACCCATCACAGTAGTCACTTAGAAAGTTTTGGGTGGTCTAAGCTCTTTATTTCTATACTGGGATATTTCGCAGATAGCCTAGCTTCAAAGAGGGATGTTCTGTCATAAAAATTTTCCAAGTAGAAGTCTGCCTCAGTTTCCCTGGTCGAAGATTTGCAGGCACACACAGGACATAGAATATATGTAACCATCACAACACTTTGTGGCGATTTTTCTATCACAGAGGCCAATGTGCAACAGAAGAGGCAGCCCTCTCCCTTTCTTCCCTATAGTCTCCACCCAAAGTCTCTACCCTTTATTTTATTTTAATTTTTTTATTGTTGTAAAAAAATAGATAACATTTGCCAATTCAACGTTTTCCCGTGCACTGTTAATTCAGTGACACTGATTACATCATGTTGTGCAACCATCACCAATATCCATTGCCAAATTCGCCATCACCATAAACAGAAACTCCCTGCTTCCTAAACAAAGATTCTCTCTTCTCCCTCCCTCCTGCCCCGGTAACCACTAGTACACTCTGATCTCTAGACAATTGCCTAGTCTAGGTAATTCGTATTAGTACCATTTTTGTTTTCCTTCTACAGAGTCCACTTAGGCTCTTAGGGCATCAGGGAGAAAAGGAAGGAGTTAGGAGTAGGGGTAGGGAATAACCAAGCAGCAGTATCACTGAATAAATAAGAATAATCAAACAGATACTTCCAGAAGAGAGTTTTCTTTCTATGAAGATGTTAATTAACATGAACGCTCTGGCCTCACACTCAGAGGCAGCCTTTCTGTGCAGCTGTGGATGACTTCTGATCCCAGCCCTGAGTAAATTATACCAGTGGGGTTGGTATCACAGCTCCTCTCCTGAGCTCCTCTGGGCAGTCTAGCTGGAGCCTGCCTGTTCAGACATGCAGTAAGTTGCTTTGTCTAAAATCAAGTGCATATTCAACGACAGCAGAGGTAGACAAAGACACTGTGGACCTAGATGAAGTTGAGTTAGAAAATGTTGCAGGTACTCCACATGTGTCCCCTTTCACCATACCACTCTCCTCTTGTGCCATCCTGATCTTCCACCACCCTCACCCTATTTTAGAAGACCCAAAGCTCATGTAGTTGCCAAAATGTCATAGTTGGGCAGTTTGGAGTTTTTTTTTTCCCCCCATTCATACCTGGAATCATGTAGAGTCCTTGTAGCCCATTCCTTGGATGCTTTATTCTCCAGGCCCCTCATGGGACAGTCTTCTCCTTTAGCATTCTTTAGCTTTATCCTTCTTGGACTGTATTGGTATTACCAGGAAACTGCAGTCTTCTCTCAATAGGTCATTGTTTCAGAAAAAGAACTATAGTTGAGTGACACAAGAAGGAGGAGGGAAAGGGGAAAGGATATGTAACCCAAGGACAGTTTGGAGAATGGGGGGTCTAAAAAGGAGTAAGGAACTGATAAGTGCTAAGAGGCACAATGGTTAAGCACTCAGCTGCTAACTGAAAGGGCAGCAGTTTGAATCCACAAGCCTCTCCATAGGAGAAAAGACCTGGCGATCTGCTCCCATAAAGATTACAGCCTAGGAAACCCTATGGGGGCAGTTCTACTCTGTCCTATAGGGTTGCTATGAGTCAGAAAGAGGTAGGAAGTATGCACTAGGGGACATCTGCAGCCTTGGGCCCTATGTTCTGCCAGTGACCAGGTGGAGCTGCTAGGTCTGACTTCAGGTTCCAAACTATGGGTGCTTATTGGCTTCCATCTCAGAACTTTAGCCATGGAGTAATATCTGGTACCTCCATTCTGCAGCCTTCTACCCAATGACCCAATGATATGGGTCCTCCATTTATGTGAATGACTCTCCATCAGGAAGATAAAGTCTGGATAGTGCTGCACTGAGTACTACATGAATGAATACTTTCAGGCTAGGACGAGAAACTAAGCCCACAGAAACCTATGCTCTTCTCCTAAAGTATGTGATACAAATGTATACATAACAGTCACACGTGTCAAAAGATATAGGAAAATACGGGCACAGAAAACTGCAACTCATGGGGAATACAGGCTGGTGGGTAGGATAGCTGGAAAGGGTAAGAAGGCATATTTACTTGAGGTTGGCAAGAGTCAAAGATTAACGGCTTGACTCTGGAAATCATAACTTGCCAAGGACTCTGGCCCAAGCCTACATTAGATATTAATAGGTTAATTTTTTTGTATATTCATTTGCTGATTTATTTATTTATTGAGTAAATATTTATTGAACACCCATTATGTACATAGTAGTACGTGAGGCTCTGGGAATACAGTGGTGAGCAAGATAGAATTCTTGTCCTCATGGGACTTATGACTTACAGGGAGACAGAAGAGTAAGTAAGCAAATCCCATGCAGGATAAATATTGTTATATTGGAGGCATAGGATGTTATAAGAGCATGCACAAGGGGTCTCCATCTTGGACTGGCAGTTGGGGAGGACACCTTGAGGGGGTGTCATCTAAGCCATTATCTGAAGGATGAGAAGAAGCTATTGAGAAAGTGGAGCAGTGGGGGAGAAAGAGAAGGATGCCAGGCTGAAGGTCAACAGGAATAAATGCCCAGAGTTGGGAGAGAACTTGGCAAGTTCACGGAAATGAAAATGTGAGTGAGGAGGAGAAGGATAAGACCTGAGGTTGGAGAGGTAAATAGGCATTAAATGATGAAAGTCCCCTGAAATCCACTTTAAGCAGTTTTGCCTTTATCCTGAGGGCAAGAGAGAGTCATTAAAGGGTCTTAACCAAGGGAGTGACATCAGATTATGTTTTCAAAAAATTCCTTTAAGGTTGTGAATAGATTGGAGGGGTTAGAACTGGAAGCAGGGAGATGAGTTAGGAAGATTTCAGTGTAATTTAAGCAAGAAATTATGGTAGTTTGAACAATGTAGTTGCAGTGGGGATGGATTAAAGACTAAAGGGGCACACCAGCCCAGGGGCAAGGACTAGGAGGCAGGAGGGGACAGGAAAGCTGGTAATAGGGAACTCAAGGTCTGAGAAGAGGAGATAGTTGACATATTGTGGGGTTGGCAACCAATGTCACAAAACAGTACGTGTACTAATTGTTTAATGAGAAGCTAGTTTGTTCTATAAACCTTCACCTAAAGTACAATTAAAAAAAAGATAATAAGCTCTTTTGATATTATAGTAATGAGGCCTGTGCAACATCCAGTGGGGAGATATCAAGTAGGCATTTGGATATACAGGTATATCTGGAATTCAGAAGAGAGAGCCTCACTGGACATACGTATATATTGGAGTCATCAGCATATAAATGTTTGTTGAAGCCTGCAAAGCAAATGAATTTACATAAGGAAAAGTCAGTTCAGAGAGAAGATAGCTTAGAATGGAATACAGGCTGAGGAACCCCAACATTTTATGTCCCTCCAGAGCAAATACAACCTGCAGTAGAGCTTAAAAAATAGTTGCTGGAAGAAATAGGAGACATAGGAGACTGTAGTGTCATGGAAGCTAAGGGAGGAGATTTGAGAAAGGAAAAATAGTTTATCAGCCTTAAATGCTGGTGAGAAGTCAGTTAAGAGGAAGACTGGAAAATGTCTGTTGGATTCTGTGACATGGAGGTGATTGGCTGTCATAGATGAACAGTTTTGGTTTCAGTGGAATGATGGAAGCAAAAATCGGATTACGGTGGGTTAAGGCAGTAATGAGAGGTTGGGATGTAGACACAGTGTGTCTAGGCGCCTCTGAGAGTAGAGAAGGTGGCTAGTTAGACTGATCCAAGGTTAGGATTTGGCAGAGTGGGTACAATGGAAGGACAATGGGCAAGGGAGTTGAGGAATTGGCAGAGAGTCAGTGGGTAGTTGGACCATGGGCTGTGAAGTGTGGAATGAATGGAGAAAGAAGTAAGGAAAGGAAGGGAGATGTTTGGAGACCAAAGGACTCTTGTGGGAGTAACTGAATGGGAGAACTTGAACAATGAGAAGGCAGTTTGAATTTAATACTTATTGGTGATGAAAGGCCCAGAATGTTCTCTATAAATACCTCCTGGAATGGGCCTAAGTGCAGTTCATGCTACCAACAACAACAAAAACAGTTGCTGTGGAGTTCTGACTCATGGTGACCCGAGGTATGTCAGAGTAGAACTGTGCTACATCGGGTTTTCAGTGGCTGATTTTCTAGATGTAGATCACTAAGCCTTCTTTTGAGGCACCTCTGGGTGGATTTGACCCTCCAACCTTTCAGTTAGCAGCTGAGTCTGTTAACTGAACCACCAAGAACTGTGCAATTCACACAGAATTAAAATACCACCATCCACTTATTTACGTATCTGTCTCCCCAGGCACCCACTTCACCCCACCCACTGAATCTGTTCAAAACAGCTACTTTTTCTCGATTCCCTAGTATATATCTGGCACTACATTAGGCACTTTCCATATGTTATCTGTAAGCTTCTCAGCAGCCTTGTATGGTGGTCATTGTTATTCTCATACAAATGAGGAAACCAAGACTAGAGATATTAAGTAATTCGCATATGATTATATTGCCAGTAAAATAAATGGCAGAGCCAGGGTTTGAACCCACGTTTGGTTTGACATCAAAATCCAACCTCTGTGCTCTACACTTCTTAGACTATAAACTTCTCAAGGATGAGTGTAGCCTCAATGTTTGATGTTTGCACGGAATTGGAACTCAAAGAATGCTAGATGTGTGAGTGAGTGAGTGAATGATGCTAAAAGCAACTCTCCAATACTGTCTTCCCAAGGGAGATAAAAGTACTACCAAAAGAGAGAGATGAAGATAATTGGAAAGAGGAAGGGAAAAACAGGATAGAAAGATTCGGCAATCAAGCGATGCAGGTGTTGGAGAGATAGAAGCAGAGGCATCTCTCTGGCTGCCGTTTGTGACTGGTGGACTGGTGGCCGTTAGCATGAGACCGTCACGCTCAAGGTTTCCTGTCTGTTGTGGGGCCAAGCGCAGGCTCCGGTCCTGTGTGGAAGTGGCCCAGACACTCCAGAGGAGGAACTAAAAGGGTAGGTACCTAGAAAACATAACCCACATGGGAGGAAAGAAGAACCCCAAACCACCAAGTGACGTTTAACTCTGCATTTCCTTTTTCACGTCAGAATCTGCGGCTGGGGTTTCTCTCCAGACCTTCCTTCAGAACGTCATGGGTGGTGTGTGTGTGTGTGCCTGCGTGTGAGTGTGTGGGAGCGAGGACCAAGTGCCCCACCGTTGTCTGAGGGGATGCACACCCCTCACATGGTCTTGAGACCCAGGCGAGTATCTGCCATGTCTTCTGTCTCCTTTCTCTGGGATGGATTCAGTGAACCAGGAACAGAACCTGCTCAGGAGGTAGTTCCAGATTTGGTGGTAGCGAGAAAGGCTGGTGGATAATGTGTTTCTTTTGCTGTTGCTGTGTTTACCATGAACATAATCAGATTCTTCTCCCACCCTCATCTGCCCTTTCCCCTGAATAGCAAAAGGCCAATGTCCTCCTTCCAGGCCTGAAAAGCCATTACATTGCCTCCTGGCACTGCATAAAAGCCTCCTCCTCAGACCTCCGTGGCTGCATCTCATTGCTTGTCTGCTTAGCAGGCCTACACATTTACTGTCCTCCCTCCCACCGCCGTCACCACCAGCCCATTTCCTCTCTGTGTGGCAGGGGAAGAGGCCTTGTGAGTCCCCTAGATCCCTCCGAGGATAGCAGCCGGGAGAGTATGTGTGCAGTACCTGATGCAGGCCCGTCCCTGAGGTCCATGGAAAATTCTGGGGCCCAGGAAGGCAGCAGACCTTCACCCTCCAGAGTGACCCATCAGACATGCTTTGTCATAGCCCCTCCCCATGCGTGCACACACCCACTGTCTACTTCCTAGGCCTCGTGTGCTGTGGGGTTAAGGGTGTGGCCAGTAGTTAGAGGAGGATGTTGAGCAGATGGAGCCACACAGAGGGCAGTAGTGGTTCAGTGGGAGAATTCTCCCCTTCCATGTATGAGACGTGGGTTCGATTCCCGGCCAATGCACCACATGTGTGGCCACCACCCATCTGTCACTGGAGACATGCATGTTGCTATGATGCCTAACAGGTTTCAGCAGAGCTTCCAGGCTAAGACAGACTAGGAAGAAAGGCCTGGTGATCTACGTCCCAAAATCAGCCAGTGTAAACCATATGTATCACAATGGTCTGATCCTCAACCGATCGAGGAATGGTGCAGGACCGGGCAGTATTTCATTCCGTTGTGCACGGGATCACTGTGCACAAGTTGAGGCCGACTTCACAGCAGTTAACAACAACAGTAAGGACTGTGGGAGCTTTGAAGGGTTGTGAGCCTATCCTCTACTTCACAAATGAGATTGAAGTCCAGAGATAATATTCATTCCTTTAATCCGTCATCCACCCATCCATCCTTCTCTACATCCAGTAAATAGTCACTGAACACGTGTCAGGTCCGAGAGATACAGTGGAGTATGTGAGAAGTGAGGTCTCAGCTTTCATTCTGCCCGGAGAGGAAGATGGTGGATAGTGAACTTGAAGTGACTTGCCTGAGTCTTGTTGGCATCAGAGCTGAGAAGGGAGCCTGGATCACCTGCAGCATTCTCTTGGAAGACCCACAAATGATACCTCCCTGTTTCCTGGAAGGCTGAACACTCAGTTCTCTTCTTCATTGCTGCTAGGAAGTTTTGGAGGAATGAGACTAGATTTTGTTCTAGAGACTTCCAGACAGCTGAAGGGTTGGGGGAGTACAGGGAGATTCAGTTAGTTATTAGCTGCCACTGAGTTGAATCGTGACTCATGGTGACCCCGTGCACAACAGAATGAAGTGCTGCCTGGTCCTGCACCATCCCAACATCGGTTGCAGATCAGACCATTGTGATCCGTAGGGTTTTCATTGGTGGATTTTTGGCAGTAGATGGCCAGGCCTTTCCTCCTAGTCAGTCTTAGTCTGGAAGCTCCACTGAAACCTGTTCAGCATCATGGCAACACTTGAAACCTCCACTGACAGATGGGTGGCGGCTGTACTTGAGGTGCATTGGCCAGGAATCAAACCTGGATCTCCTGCATGGACGGCAAGTCTAAACCAGAGGTTTTTAACATTTTTTGTTCCATGGGCTCTGTTGGAAGTCTGTTAAAACCTATAAACTTTTTCTCCAAATAATAATAAATTTATAAATGCATAAAACAAAATACATAGGATTATGGTAGAAACTTGAAATACGGGTATCAAAACATACAAAAGAAAAACAATTTGTAATACAGTATATGTGTGGTTCTTCGTTATCCTGTTAACTAACAAGATCAAGCAGTAGGTCTAATAACCACTGTATTTTTGAAGTAGTAGTTTGCTTTAAATGATGTTTCCAGATAACTGCAAACATATTTATGTGGTAGGAAAATATCTGTGATAATCTATTGGTGACAAAGTCACAGGTAATGCTGATATAACTGGTGTGTTGCTTCTGTTCAAAATTGAATGAACTGCTAAATTTCCGTTCAAGATTAGTGGAAACAAAGATGTGATTTCGTTCCCCTCCAAGTTCACCAACCAACTGAATTGAGTGTTTGGGGGTTTTGTGGACTCCAGGTTAAGAACCCTACCTAGACAGAGGTTGTCCTACCTTTTCTGCCTAGAAGGGTGGTGCATGGGGTTGGGAGCGTGCTCGTGAGGAGGGCATTGTGATTGCAACTCTCCCTGTGCGTGGGCCCTTGAGGAGGGGAAGGCAGGGGCATCATAGGAACGCAGCCAACCAGGGGCAAAGGTGCCCCTGGTCTCCCCGGCGGCTGCCAGCCTGCTGTCTGAGGGGGGCGTGGCCAGTGCCCCCTGGAAGTGTGCCTTCTGGCGGCTTCCCCAGCCCCCCTCCCATCCCCTTGTCCAAAGGCTCAGTGCAGAAGGGAGCCATATGGTCCTTTGTGGACACGTTTCCTTAGTACAGTATATTCCCAGTGTGAATGCCGGGCCTGGCTCCCCATTGTCAGCTGTCTTCCCCTCCCCCACCACCCTAGCCCCAGCAGCCAGCCCAGAGAGGAGCAGGTTGTGGGGGGCAGGCTCACCGAGTAGGAGGGAGCCCTGAAGAGTCGGGGTGAGTGAGGAATATTTTAGTAACACCCACACACACACTCACACAGAAAACTGTTGAAGTGAAGTCAAATGTCTCAAAGTCAGATCCCTTTTTAGTATGAATTTGCTGTGTCTCATTCTGAGCACTAATTCCAATTTAATTGCAAGTGGCCTGAAGCCTCTTCAATAGGAGTAACAAATGGTTTGATTTTGTAAACTTCATCAGACTGCATTTTAAATGCGACACAGTAGCCCAACTCGAATGCCAATGAAGCATTGGAGTAGCTCTCTGTTTACTAATTATCCGTTTTTACTCCAAGCCACGCTGGCTGGCTTGTCTGATTAAATCGGATTTGTGGGATAGAGAACAGCTAGCAGAGTTTTCTCTATAGTAAACGAGATTGAAACTATAGGCCGCCTGGCTGCACACTGTAAATTATATTTCCTTTTAAAGGGGACGTGTCTCTTTTATTCCTCAGTCATCCCTCCTGCATATTAAACTTTACGGTACAGAAACGTACCTGGCTGCTTCTAAATCCAGTCTCCTGGCCTCCACCTGGTAGCCTACTCACATCTGTGGCTTTCTATCTTCCTCTCTGAGGAGCTGGAAAGAAAATTGGTAATCCCCACCCCAACCACGCTCCCCCTTCCACTCCTTTTCCGTTAATTCTTTGCTTCTCTTCCCCCTTATCCTGTGGGTGAGGGGTCCCTGGGTTGTGAAAACTACTAAATGAAAGGTTGAACCCACCCAGAGACGCTTCAGAAGACAGGCCTGTCGATCTGCTTCTGAAAGGTCACAACCTTGAAAACCCTATGGAGCTGTTCTACTCTGCAGACACAGGGTTACCATGAGTCGAACTCAACTCAGTGACAACCAGTAACAGCAACATTAACGTGGGGGGTGAGTTTTCCTTATTCCATTATACTGAAAGGTACCAGTAATGATAGGGGTTCCTGGAATCCATATCGACTTGGCTTAAAGAAAGTCCTAGCAATAGAATTTACTGGGACCCAACACAGGCTGGGTGTTAGCCTTACAGAAAGATGTGAGTATTGGAGGGCTGGGGCTGGGGTTGGGGTGGGTATGAATTAGTAGTCATAGTTGGGGGAAAGGAAGAAGGAAGGAGATGACTTCTGAAAAATTATATTCGTCCTGTTGGCCCACCCTGGAATAAAATCCTTCCCCTGAACAGAGTGAAATTAAGGTCACCTGGTTTCTCCCGGTCTAGCAAGTGGGGCTGAGGTGCAGACTCTGGAGGGGTGAGCATGGGGGCAGGGCAGGTCAGCTCTCAGGCTCACTGAACTGATTATTCCTCTCTGTGTAGAAAAGCAACCTACACCATTGCTGTTCCACTCACTACACACACACACGCACACATACACACAAAAAATACGCAGAACGACGTCGAGGCAGCCCTGAATAAGGTGTAGTAACGCTGTGCCTAAACTTTGCCATTGCAAGATTTTAACTCCACAAGCTTGACCTACCCTGCCCTCGCTCTTGGTATCTATCTTTGTGCCGGGAGCTTTTTATATTTTAGTTTGCTTTCGAATGTCCTGCAAAATTAACGGTGTGCGTGCTTTTCCTTTTGGGGCCATTGTGTGCTGTACAGTAGGAGAAGGCCGTGCGGCGTCTGATAGCCTGGTTACCGTGGGAATGAATGGCCGCCGCACTCTCCGTCCCACCGCCGCGCCTTTTAATTGTTGACAGTAAAAAGTGTTTAAATGCTGCTTAATTTGTAATCATGTTTGGGAGGGGGAAGGAGAAGAACCATTAAAATGTCAGTAAAATGAATACAACCTTTTTTAGTTTTGTTTATTTATATGGGGTAGTTTTCTTTTCATTGCCCAGTGTTTGTCAGATATTTAAATGGCTCTGAAGCCATCAGTATTTCATCTTAGTTTGAATTTCTCTCCTCCCCTCCCTGTCCCCCTCCCTGCTCCATTCTGTGTCTCTGGATCTTTGTCTTGCCTATGCCTGTCTCTCCTCTCTGCTCCTCTCCTCTGTCTGGCCTCCTCCTGCCTCCACCTCACTGCCTCTGGAATACACAGGGGTTTACAGGACATTTTAAACAAGAGCCCAGTTGAGTTGGTAATTTTTTTTTCTCAAAAGACCTTGCTTCTGGGTCCCCAGTTCTTCCTCTGGGACCTCAGGATGACTTCAGGGATGCCTGTCACCAGAGGGATGGACTGTCTGTAGATAAGTCTCATACACTTGCAGAATATGAGAGAAGAAGGAGACCTGGAGATAATTTATTCTAAACTCCTACTTGTACAGATAAGGAGATTGGGTCTTATCTTTAGGTGGAACCCCTATCCCTTCCCAGGAAGTGCTGGACACACTGCTCAGAACGTAAATGCCTACCACGTGTTAGGCTCTGTGCTAAGGAAACAAAACCACTAGATTCGGAGGGTCTGGTTCTCTGATTCATTCTCTGTGCTAGGTTCCTCTCTTGTCTTGTCTATCACCAGGGGCTGGGGACATGGGAGAGAAAGCTGCTACTGCCCCATCCCCACCCTGCCAAACCAAGCCTTTAGCTCGTACAGACAGGTTGCAGGCGCCTTCAGCGACTTCAGGAATTGCCTTTCTGAGGGTGTGGTCACTTCTGGGAGGTCCTAAGCAGGTAACTGGTGGTCCCTTGAGAGAAGAAGACCTAGCAAGTTCTCTCAAGTCTTGTTTTCCCATTTGCCTGAAAACTCTTATCTCATAGGGTTGTTTAAGAAGGGTTCAGCATGATAACTCCTAGACCAACACTCAATCGATGGTGGGTGGACCCTTTCTTTGCCCTCCCTGTGACTATCCCTCTGTCAGCCTAAGAAAGCAGTCCCCAGTGAAGCCTAGAGATCCTCTTAAACTAAAAAGGAGGCTGGCAAGTCATACATTGAAGGAGAAGGGACCTGAAATATATCTCAGTGGAGAAAGGACCTTTCAGTCCTTTAGCACTCTCTTTAATAGGCCCAGAATCATTCAATATTAGAGTGGGAGGAGGGGCTTTAAGGATCATTTACTTTCCTCTTCATTTTACAGATGAGGAAACTGAGGCTAAGAAAGGTCTAGTAACTTACCCAAGAGTGCACAGCGAATTGGTGACTGAGCCAGGACTTGAATGAAGACTGTAGTGCTTTCCTGTCTTCCACTTCTCTTCAATTGGAAGCCTATAATGAAGGGTCATGGGGAGAGGTGAGGATAAGAGGACAAAGGCTGGGATGATCATCCTGGCCTTTCATACCCCATCTAGATTTCCCACCAGACATTTCTGGGAGTTCTCTCCAGAAGCCCCCAGGACCCAATGAGTCCAGAGTCTGAGGGGCCCTAGCTGCACACAGTCCTCATGCAGCCTTGCAGAGTGATAGGCTTCTCACTACCACAGGGGCCACAGGCAGAGGGCACGGGGCTGATCCATGCCAGGATAGGATGCACATGGGAAGGAACCCATTGTAGCTTTATGTTTGTTTGCTGCCCACCCACCCCCAGATGAGGGAAGTAGGGAGCCCTCTGGCTTCCGGAACCAAGAGGGAAGATGATACCTATCTCCTTTGAGGTTGCTTTCTGAAGCTCAACAGCCTACAGAACAGGCAGTAGAGAGAAGCTAAGGAAGATAGTTCCTCTGTGCCTTGGGGGAAGAGGTTGAGTACAGGTCCCTCAAGGTTGTGTAGTGTCTACCTGCCCCATCTCCCTATCCATCCTCCTTCCAGACTGGTCCTATCTCACTTCTCTGCTAAAATCGGCAGCACCTGAGAGAAGCTTCTATTTCTGATCCCCCCGGGTTGGGTTGGGCGGCCCTGCAGAGCTAGGGTCAGGCTACTGCAGGCCACCCCTCTCCTCTGAGGGCTGTTGAAATTGGTCCAGTTTCTCAATCGTGGGCCAATTAGTTTCACAAATGGGGGCCCCCATGGTGCCAGGGCACATTTGTTCCGGGCCTGCGCACTGGCCGGGCTTCATTGTCCTGCCTCCCACTCCCATGTGGGCCCATTGTCCTCGCCCCCAGCGGGTGCTGCTTACTGCTGATTTATACGGGCAGGCGTCCTGCGGGCTCCGGGCTTCCCTGCCACAGCTGGCAGAGGTGCTTAAGGCCTCGGACCCTGTGACCTTTGCCCCAGTCCTGCTGTCATTTTGAAAGTTACAGACCAGAGGGCTGCATACCTCTCTGGATTTACTTTCCACCCCAACCCCCCATCCCTACACACACACGCGCGCACGCACACACACACACTTGCACATACACACTGGCTGGTATACACACACGCACACACAAAACATGCACACGCATGATGCATACATGCACACACACAACATACACATACACGCACACACACATGCAGACATACTTGCTCCCTTTCCTTCTTCCTCCCCTGGCTCTTGTGGAGGTTTTTATTCCTTCTGGAATGTCTGGAGGGGTCCAGGAACTGGACTGGGAAGTGGAGAGGAAGGGGCTGCTGGTGCGAGCCAGAGGTACTGAGAGAGGCAGCTACAGTCTGTTCTGACGGGGAGGAGCTGCAGCTTCCCCGAATGTGGTTTTCAATCCTCCGATTCGTTAGCTCAGTATCCAGTATCCTATGTGGGGGCAGAAGGAATGGAGGAGCATATCCCCATCTGTAGGATACTGCCAGGGAACCAGGACGTAGTTTAGCACTCGCCCTTGGTGCCTTCTCTGCCAAGGGCTCCTGCACCTTGGAAAGTGTGGCCCAGCATATCAGGTAGATTGACTGTGGACATGGTTGTGCGGCAGGGCACAGCCTGGAATCAGGTCTCATTTTTACCAGTTTACTCTCTCTTGCAAACTCCCCCAAAAAACCAAACCGGTCACGTCGACTGTGGCTCATAGCCACCCGGTAGGACAGAGTAGAACTGCCCCATGGGGTTTCCAGGGAGCGCCTGGTGGATTTGAACTGCCAACCTTTCGATTAGCAGCCGTAGCTCTTAACCACTTCACCACCAGGGTTTCCGTCTCGTATAAACCAAGCCAGAATTTTCTCCTTCTCTTTAACTCTTTTCCTCTATGTCCACCGCGTTTCTTGCCCCCTCCCGCAGCTTCTACCCCTCTTCGGCTGTTTGCTGGAGTGATTGACAAAATTAGTAAAATCATTCATGTTACTTTTATTGTGAAGGTCTCAATAAATCCCCCATGTCCGGGGCGCACCTTAATGAGCTAGTGAGCTGACAAATTTGTTTACTGTAGCTGGAGGTGCCGGGTAATGAAATGCACTTGTGTCTGCAGCTCACTGCTAAACAAATGCACGGCTTTCCAGCAGCCGGCTCTGCTAGCTGCTGCCGCCTGAGGATGCGGCTGCATGCCCAAAGAGATCAAAAGTTTTGGGGGCTTTTGGGGAAAACATGTAATCACTCACCCATCCATTGCTTAGCTTTAAAACAAATTTGAATCAACTGCTCCAACTCCTCCCCTTTTGTGTTATTCATTGAAGACTTCACTCCCCATTCCTTGTGGAAATGGGAGGTTATGTAGACGTATAGATGACTTCCAAGATTCTAAGTCTATAAGGAAGGAAGGAGAAAGGGGTCTCAAGGGCTGAATAAGGAGACTGGAATTGGTAAAGCTGAAATTGACAAGAAGGCTGGATGCTGAGCTTTTGAGCTCTTGGCTTGGCCTGGGAAGTTGTAGCCGGGCAGGTATTAAAGGTGCCCCGGCAGTAGGTGGCTCTGTGTGCAGCAGACAAGCACCCATGCACGGCTTGCAGCTAATTTTGTGTTGAGGCAAGCCTTCCTCCTGGGAGAAAGGGCATGGCAGTAAAGGAATGGTGGGACTTGGGTCCCATTCGCCTGCAGCTGGCATTCCCAGCGGTCAGAGGGCTGGCACGTCCTTCAGCTAGGCGGATGGGGCCCTCACTGCTCGCATAGCTAGCCTCCTAAGGAAGGCTGGGGTGAGGACCTCATCCCAAATGACCTTCCCACTTATGCCCAAGGGGAAAACCAGAGGAGAACTAAGGAGACAGCTCTTGGCTCTTCCTCCAGTAGATCCTTTGCAAAGGAGCCGAGCCCTAAATGGTGGCAACAGTGGATGTGCAGATATCATGTCTGGGCATTTGTGTCCTCCGTGTCCCCTACCCCACACACACCCACCTCTAATCTCCATCCTGTTAAGATACAGACAGAGCCTTCCAGCCTTGGGTGTGAGTCAGCCCTGTGCTGCTTCTCTCTCTCTCTGTCTCTCACAGTGGATGATGCAGCTCTCCTAGGATCTGTAACAACTACGTGAGGAAAAAGGGAGGGAAAAATAGCTGTTTAACTGATGGTTTTGGTTTGTGGTCACAGGGGCTGCCCATGGTGAGAGCTGGTGTCTTAGAAAAGAGTAACCCTGGGAGTCAGAGGAAGTAGGAAGACGTGTCAGAGAGATTTGGGGACGAGGGGTAGAGGGTGGGGAGACGGTTCCAGTTTACACCAAGATTTCCTTCACTCGCCTTAAATATAACTTTTCCTTCCTCTGTGGAGTTGTAGCTCCTAAGGGTAGCAGGGGAGGCAGCTCTTCGTTATTCGGGTGAGGCTAGGTGGGGTTGGGTATAAGAAGTCCATCCGAATTGCATGTGCGCACACACCCACACACAAGCACGCATATACACTGGGACATGCACATATGACAGTCACGGCCCACTTACCAAAAAAAGCTGGAGTATATTTAGATCCCTTTGCTCTTTTGATTAAGAAACTGCTTATAGGGGGAGATAATAAGAGCCTTGCTCCAAGAAGGTGTAGCACCTGAACATCTTCTCCAGCTGTGTACCCCTCTGATCCTGTTCCTTACTTTCTATTAAAGCGCTAATTGGTATGGAAATGGCACAGGTGTAAACATGAGGGTTTTTGTGTCTCATCATTTCAGATCCAGTCATCACCTGGGTGAAATAAATACCCTGCATCTATGTTACCATTCCTGCCTCCTTTTCCACCCTGGCCTTGGCTTTCTCCCATTTTCTTGCTAAAATTAAACTTGTTTTAAATTAGCAGTCTGACTTGTACATGCCCTGCAGCCCATGCTGGCTGTGCTTCCCCTGGGGGCCTCATGTGGGTCAAGGTCTTTGTAGAGAAGATTGATGCGGTGGAGGCCCATCTATTTGCATGGATCTTGCCCACCTTACCTTGATCCTCACTCTGTGCTCATCGGTAACACACCCAGCCTTCTTCCTAGTTCAGATTCCCTTCAGGCAGTACCGTTAGAGTCCAGCCGAAGACTGAGCCCCATTCATTCTTCCGAAGAGCAGAGGAGGTGCTAATTCCTTTGACCTAATGAATTATTTCCTTGGGCCAAGGCCAATGGTGCATCTTTATTTACATTTAAATGTATCCATTGATAGAAAACAATCCATTTGTAGGATTTACATGTACAAAAATGTTTGTAAACTGCCTCACAAGGACCCTGTGAAGTTAGTATTGGGAAGAGCAGGCTAGTTATGAATGCCATTTCCTAGGTACCTGGCCCAGGATTGCAGAGCCAGGAAGGACTGCGCCACTAGATCAGAACTGTGGTCTTCTGACTATTTCATTGCACAGTGTGGTAGAACTAGTCCTTCTGTGCTCTGGGTCTTTGCTTCTGAGCCATAGCTCAGATATGGAGCAAGAACTGGGGTGTGCTATCCAGCCCACCAGACAGACCATGCGAAGCTGCAGTGAGATCAGCTGCCTCTGGGCCATTTGGCATTACTAATTTCCAGAGGAGGTCTTGTTGGAAGTTCTTAGTAATGACCCCCTTTGTGGACTTTGGTCCGAGCCCTCCCCAGCCCTAGCTGTCTGTCTCTGTACCATGACTACTTCCTCTACTACCACCCTTTGTGATTGTCCCACAGCCACTTTAATGCAACATGCAATTACTGAGTGCCAACCTATGCCCTGGGAGCCCTGGTGGCATAGTGGTTAAGAGCTTGGCTGCTAAACAAAAGGTCAGCAGTTTGAATACACAGGCTGCTCCTTGGAAACCCTATGGGGCAGTTGTACTCTGTCCTGTTGGGTCGCTGTGGGTCAGAACTGACTCAACAACAGTGAGTATTTTTGGTTCAACTCTATGCCAGGAGCCCTGGTGGCACAGTGGTTAAGAGCTTGGCTGCTAACCAAAAGGTCGGAAGTTCAAATCCACCAGCCGTAGTTCTTCTCTGTTATGTAGGGTCACTATGAGTCGGAATCAACTCCACGGCAATGAGTTTGTTTTTTGGTGAGGCACTGGTATTCAGTGGTTGAATTCTCCCCTTCCATGCCAGAGACCTGGGTTCGATTCCTGTCCAACTCACCTTATGCGCAGCCACGTGTCTGTCAGTGGAGGCTTGCGTGTTCCTATGATACTGAACAGTTTTCAGTGGAGCTTCCAGACTAAGATAGCTAGGAAGAAAGGCCTGGACATCTACTTCTTGAAAATTAGCCAGTGAAATCCCTATGGATCACAACAGTGCGATCTGCAACCGATCTTAGGGATGGTGCAGGACCAGGCATCATTTCATTTTGTTGTGTGTGGGGTCTCCATGAATTGGGGGCCGAGCCCATGACAGTTAACAACAACTGTATGGTAGGCCCCGTGTTAAGTGTTGGGGACACAAAGATGAATAGAATATTTCTTCTCTGGAAGGCTTACAGTCTGGTAGGCAGAGCTGGATGTAAAAAATAAACGCGATAAGAGTTTTATGTGCTGCCGTAGAAATCCGTGAAGAGTAATGGTGAATGCTCAGAGGAAGAAGATGTCCTTGGCACCAAGCCTTAAATGATGTAACTCATCCACGATGCCTTCCCTGGGGTCAGCTTCCTGGAAGCAGCCTAGAGTCAATAAAGTGACTTAGGTTTATACATCCTGCAGGACGGCCATGATCTGTGGTACAGGGTGTTCACTGCAGGAGGAAGCCCCACTGACAGGGTAAGTGGAGGCTGAAATCCTGCTCTCTCTACTTTTCAAAGCTATGCACCCTGGCGAGGATCTGTCTGCTCAGAGGGAGAGACGTGATTTTCTGATTCACATGTAGGCATTGTTTGGGCTGGCATTGGCTCCGCCACCACTTACCAGTTTAAAGCAGCTTTTACACCTGGATAACTCATTTGGTGCTCTCAACAACTGCAAGGATACAGACAATGGTGAGCAAACACTGATCCAGGGACGTTAAATGACTTGCTCAGGGTCACGGGGCAAATAAACGGCAGAGCCAAACCCCTGTGTGTGTGTGTTTCCCCCTTGTTCATGCTGACCTTAAATGATTTCTTAAAGTTTCTCCCCTCTCACTAGGGGTATCAGGCAGGATGCTTCTCCATAGCACAGGATGGAGCAGGAGGCATCTCAGGAGCTCACATGTTGAAAGGAGCAGTGTTTTCTGATGCTGCCGGGCCCCGCTTGCCCCATCTCACTGCAGCTAATGAATTGCTAATACAGTTTCCTAGATAATTTTATTGCCATAGTCCCACATTTTAATGTGTTTTCAAAAAGCTAGCATTTATTTGCTTAATCTCCCAGTGTAATAGAATCTGCCCTGACTCATCATACATGCTGAACAATCAGCTAGGCAGAAACTACAGCAAATTGTTTAATAACTCAGATCTAGTCTCTAGATTTTTAACGTGTATGCACCAATAGCTTTTCTTGGGTCTCATCCACTATGCTCCCTCCCTTTCCCTTTTTTTTTTTCTCCTTTTTTAATACTTTTTTTTTTGTCATCACAGCTGTTACTCTCCAAGAAAAAGAATGGGGAGAGTGGGTGTGGGGCCTCAGAGCCCCCTTCTTTTGGCCTGTGAGCTCAGTCAGTGTGAAAGTGGCCAGGGAGAGCCGCTTAGCCTTGTGGGATTGGGACAAAAGGATGTCCTGGAAGGGAAGAGAGACAATTGTAGGGCATTGTAGCATTTCCTGTCTAGGTAGTAACCATTTGTATAACTTTAAACCTGTCAGCAGGGTACAAAGGTACCTGGGACTTCTGCGTCACCTCCCTGCCCTACTCCAGCCAGGCCCTAGGTCCCATCAGGCCATCTTCCCAGGATGTCATTTCTCATCCATCCTCCTGTCTTGGTAGCCTCTGCCCTAGTCTGGTCCCCATCCCCTCCAGTGGTAAAACCATCAGCTCTCTTCCTGTTACCGACCACTTGCCCCTGCAGTCCACACCCAGACTGCAACCAGAGTCATTGCCCTCACATACAGATTAGATAGTGCCCCACCTCCCAGTCCTCAGCTTCCCAAATTCTCGTCATTTCTCAAAGCCTAGCTCAAAATCTTCCTGATTTTGAGCCCTCTCTAAGTCTCCCTGACCTGTCCTCTGCTTGTGTTGCAGCTCCTGTGCCACACACCACCACCCCCTAGACTGGGACCGTATTTCTTTGGTTTAGCTCAGCATCCCCCATGCCATTCTGCGCATTGCTTACACTTGATGGTGTTTCAGTGAGTAGGCTGAGAGGACATGAAGTGAATAATCATGGGGAAGCATACAAAGTCCCTGCTCTCGTCATAGACATTACGCAGAACACTGGGAGAAGGAAGGGAATGCATTCCAGAAGGCAGAATAGTCCAAGGATCAGTCTGAAAAGAGCAGTGTGGCTGGAGAAGCAGAGAGAGGATAGGAGAGAAGGACCTGCTGGATTCAGGTCCACCTCCACTGATGGACTAGGTAGGCAGGGCATAGTAGGGTAGCTTCGAGGGGCCTTGGAGGACCAAGGGGGCAGAGTGCTGCAGGATTCTGTCTGCCCTGCTGGGTGGTCCAGGCCTCAGAGCTCTCCGGGCCTGGATTTTTACACTCGAGGTGTCCTATAGGGATGCCATTCATGTTCCCTTTGAATTAGGCTCCTTCCCCGCTCTGGATTTCAGGCATAAGAGGAAACCTTGGATCTTAGAGGACATGGCTGGTCCAGGAAGCCTGCTCCATCTTACTGACTTTAGGCAGGCTCTCTGTGGGGTGAGGTTCAGGGCTGGGCTCAGCAGAGAGAGGGGTCTGGTGCTGGGGGCCCCCAGACTGAAGCAGCAGAGACTGAATGTCACAGTGGGATGGGTGGACTCTGTTTCTGTCCATGCTGGTGAGGCTGTACTGAACATTGAGGGACTTGCTCTCAGCCCTGGGCTCAACTCCTGCCTGGGTAGACCACCCCTGCCAGGTGTCCCCCTCTGTCAACGGAGCTGAGCACCCCAATACCTCCCAGAGATCCTGCTGGCTCCCAGCAAGGTTGGAAGACTTCACAGAGCTACACCTTGTGACTTGGTTTCTGCCTTGGGTTCTCTAGCCATTGCTGGAGCAGGCCCTGGATGCATTGGTGCACCAGAAGCAGCGGGAGCTGGCTCTGTCCTCAGAGGCTATCTTCTAGCCCAAACAACCCTGTTGTTTTTGTTACTGTGCCTCTTCTAGGGGAAGCCCAAAGAGGCAGGTGGCCAGTCCCAGAGGTGGAAATGGGCACAGCCCCATGGTTTCTGAAATCAGACAGACCTAGGCCTTTTCAAATCCCAGCTCTGCCTCTTTCTAGCTGTGTGACCTTAGGCAAGTTACTTAATCTCTCTGTTTTCCCATTTGTGAAAATGTGGATAAGATACCTGCCTTGTAGGGCTGAAGTTTTAAATGAGATGACAGCATAGATAAAGCACATTGTACAATGCCTATATTAGTTCCCCTTCCCTTCTGCAGTTTGAGGGCTGGGAGCAAATTCGAGTGCTTGCTTGTGTGCCTCCTGCTCTGTTCAGCCTTCCCTGGACCCAGATGCAGACAGTGACTGCGGATGGGACGGAGCATGGCTGCTAGTGCCCATACTTTAGAGTGTCCACACAGGGAGAGGATCATGGGTGGACATGAGGGGTAGTGGAGTAGGGGGTAGTGAGAGGCAGTCCTTACTTTCCGACTAGTCTGCCCCAAGCCCCTCTGTGAATGGCACTGAGGCTGAGAGAACCAGACCTTCCATTTGCATGTTCCACTGATGGACTGGGAAGACAGGTTCTTCTTGCTCTTCCTTCTCTTCACTCTCACCATTCACCAGAAGATCCCTGATTCTTCAATTTTCAGCAGCCAGTGGTCTGTCCCTTCCTTCTCTTTGGGCTGCAGGGGCAGATTAGCCAATAGACAAGGTAAGCACTGTGCTTACCTTGCTTACCAGATCATCTGTAGTGAACAACTTCACATTTTTTCACCACATCAAAGATTCTGCTTCGAGATATAGCTGACATCTGTCTCTCTTCTGATCCCACAGCATCTTCCTACAGAATCAAAGCCTCTTTTCACATTTACAATTCCTGACAGGTGGATGACTCAGTAAGCAAGGTAAAGCATGGGCTTACTTGTGCTTACTTACTAATCTCTAGTGACCAATGGTGAGTAAGCACAAGTAAGCCCATGCTGAGTAAGCACAAGTAAGCCCATGCTTACCTTGCTCACTGGGTCATCCGCCGCTGATGGGCTAGGTTGGCAGGTTCTTTGCCTTACCAGTTTTCTTTCTTGTGTCCTGGACACAGGGAATGGTGGGTCAGGGCTGAGCACAGGGGATGTCGCCCAGATGCCAGCAAGGAGAAGTGTGCAGATGGGCTTGCAGGGACATGCTTAGGGAAACGTAATCCAAAATGGTGGGCAGTGAGCAACAAGTTAGGGCTCAGACAAGGGGTTTAGACACTTCCTCGTGTGGTGCTGTAGCTAGGAAGGCCACAGCTCTAGGTCAGCATTGGGAAAGACCTTGGTGACCAATAGAAAATGGCAGCCTGTCTTTGTAGGGTACTGTGGGGTACCTGTGCCTCTGATCAGGACAGGGAATGACCAGACAGAATTAAATGAAAATCTCATCGTGTCACTCACTAGCTTAAAATCCTTTGACAATTGTCTGTTAGTCTTAGGATGAAACATAAAGCTCTTAACATGGCTTTTAAGCCTGGCCCTTGCCTACTTCTTCAACCTTCTCTCCTATCCTCTCTCTGCTTCTCCAGCCACACTGCTCTTTTCAGACTGATCCTTGGACTATTCTGCCTTCTGGAATGCATTGCCTTCCTTCTCCCAGTGTTCTGCGTAATGTCTATGACGAGAGCAGGGACTTTGTATGCTTCCCCATGATTATATCCCTATGGTTATAGTCCTGCTTATAGAAGGTACTAAAATAATATTTGTTGAATGAATGAATCCTTAAGATTTGTGCTTTAATGAATAAAGAGAACGGACAGTGGTGGTTCAGCGGCAGGATTCTCAACTTCCATGCTGGAGACCAGGGTTCTATTCCCGGCCAGTGGACCTCATATGCGGCTACCACCTGTCTGTCTCTGGAGGCTTGCATGTTGCTGTGGTGCTGAACAGGTTTCAGTAGAGCTTCTAGACTGAGATGAACTAGGAAGAAAGGCCTGGTAATCTGCTTCTAAAAATCAGCAGTGCACGTATTAATTGATTAAAGAGAAACTAATTTGCTCTGTAAACCTTCATCTAAAGTACAATTTAAAAAAAAAGAATTATCAGTGTAAAAAGACCTCAGTCACTATGTTTCTCAATCTTGGAAGACATTCAATAAAATTATAGACCCACAAAAAAATAAACAAAATCTTGATGGAGATGTATATATAGAAGGATGTTCACGACATGTTAGGTGGGGGAGAGGCAGTCAGAAAAAAAAAAAAGCCAGTGCAAACCCTCTGGATCACGATGGTCTGATCCTGGGGATAGCACAGGACTGGGCAGCGTTTTGTCCCATTGTGCATGGGGTCACCATTGAGTCGAGGGCTAACAAAACAAGAGAACAGGAAACGATTCAAAAGCAGGCTGCCTGGGTTTGAATCCCAGCTCTGCCACTTATAAACTATGGAGCCTTTGGCAAGCTATTCAGCCTCTCTGTGCCTTGCTTTCGTCATCTGAAAAGTGCGGATAAGACAGCCTACCTTGGAGGTGTGACTTTTAAGTTAGTTAAATTAGAGCCATGACTGGCACATATTATCTTCATTATTGTTACTTCTCACAGAGGCCTACCTTGACTCCTTACTCTCTTGCCCCAGACTCTGTACACAGTCCCTCTGATACTTGCCTGCTTAGTACCCTGCGTTCTCTAATATAGCATTTGTCACAATTGCAAATTTATATTTGCTATAGTTGGGAGCCTTGGTGGTGTAGTGGGTAAGCACTGGGCTGCTAACCAAAAGCTCAGCAGTTCAGATCCAGCAGCTGCTCCTTGGAGACCCTATGAGGCAATTCTACTCTGTCCTGCAGGGTCGCCAGGAGTCGGAATCGACTTGACAGTAACAGGTTTGGTTTGTAGTATGCATTTAATTAATGTTTCTTTCTCTCCCCCTAGATGTTAGGCTGCATGAGGTAGGGAAGGAAGGATGTCGCTTATGTCCACCACTGTAGCCTGTGTGCCTGGCACATTCTAGGTGCTCAGTCAATAACACTGCATGGCCTGGACCACCTCTGGGCTTGCCCTGAGCCTGGGGCCTTGGGAGCACCGATCCTGATGCTGACTCTGGCCTGATGGGTAAGAACTGGCCTGTGTTTCCACCTCCTGAGGCTCTCCTTTGCCTTGTCTCGCAGGCACAGACATGGCTGTCTTCTGTCTGCTGTGCGGGAAGCGTTTCCAGGCGCAGAGTGCGCTCCAGCAGCACATGGAGGTCCACGCAGGCGTGCGCAGCTACATCTGCAGTGAGTGCAACCGCACTTTCCCCAGCCACACGGCCCTCAAACGCCACCTGCGCTCGCACACAGGTAGGCCACTCCCAGAGGTGGGGGTGGATTGGGGTCTCTGGGAACCCATGTCGGGATTTACTTCCAAAGACGTAAAGTGGAGGTGCTGAGCTGAGTCAGCCCTCAGCCTTCTCTGCCCAAGGATTGGACACGTAGGGGCTTCCTGTAGTTCCGAGTAAGTGTGGACAGTTCCTCTCTCAAGCCCATCCCCGTGAACCACTGGTTCTCAATCTCTCTGTGCTCAACAGAGGATGCTCATTAAACATGCAGACTCTTGCATTTTCATGCAAAAAATGCAGACAATTGGATTCAGTGGATCCAGGGTAGGGTCCAAGGCTCAACATTATTAATGAGTATTCCTAGGAGATTCTGATGCAGATGGACCCAAAAGACATTCAGAGAAAAACTGCCCTGCTTGGTCTCTGACTCTATCCTGGCCCCCACCACTCTCATCGAACCTGCTCCACTTACATGCAGTCCTGAAGTCAACCTCTACAAACACTTTTTCCTTGGCACTTGAGGGAATGTTGAAGAACTGTTCCTACTTCCACAAAGACAGAAGCCAATTGTCTATTACCTGGGCCTTAACCTTGTTTGGAGCAGACAATGAAGGTATTTCAACGATGAGCCAGAAAATCTCCCATATCCATGCCCAGCCAGTTCCAGATGATGGAGGGAGTTGTGAAGCGGGGTGGGGAGAGCCATCACCACCCTCTGGGGTTTTGTGGGTGCAAAACTTGGTCCCTAAGAGCCAAGAGGCATTTGTTTCCTTGCAGCAGCCCCAGTCTTCCCAGAGAAGAAGAATGGATGACTTAAATACCTTCTTATTTCTGGGACAAAACTGGGTCTTTGTTGACTGTGACTGGGTAAAGAAAGCCATTTCTGAGTCTGTGTGTGTCTCTGCTTAGGTGTTTTCTGTCCTCTGTGGGGTGGGGCCAGGAAGACAGGTAGACCATCTGTCTGCATATGTAACAATGTATGCTGTGTCTGTTGGAGAGGGTATAAAAACTCTGTGCCTCAAGAGAAGAATGGTAGTAGTATCTTCTGCTCATTCTTGAGTCTTGTCACAGCTCCAGGACTGAGTATGTAAGGATAGCCTATCATGGGTGGCAGACTGCTGAATAAGAGGGGTTTTGTCACAGGAGTCCCTGGGTGGTGCAAACAGTGAATGCACTCGGCTGATAACCCAAAGGTTAGAGGTTCGAATCTACTCACAAACACCTTAGAAGAAAGTCCTGGCAATCTCCTTATGAAAAATCAGCCATTGAATATCCTATGAAGCACATTTCTACTCTGACATACACGGGATCGCCATGAGTAGGCATCAACTCGAAGGCAACTTTTTTTTTTTTTTTTTTGGTGGACTGAGCTGGCCTGTCCTGGCAGCAGTAGGTCTCCTCACCAAGGAGCTTGTCTGGGTTCTCACTCCGGGGTGCCATTCTGTGTGAGTGGGCATATTGTGTCAGCATCACCAGATTGGCTTAGAATTACTTAGAATTGCTGGGGTAGGATAGCTGGAGGCCCTAGAGGGTAGGGCCCATCAGGAAGGGCTAAGGAGGAAGGATGCTGACTAGGACTTTCTCTACAGTGACTGCACAAGTGTCCCCTGCAGGTATATGCACCTTCCTGCCAACACCTCCCCCACTGGGTCCCCTAAGGTCAGCTATCAAAGATGCCCAGCCACCTTGCAGCCACTTCTGAATAGACCGCTGGATCAGATCAGCTGGCTTTATGTGGCTTGAATGATCCAGCCCTGCTAAGTCCACCTGGGATATCCCCAGGCCCAGGCTGCCTCTAAGAGCTCACACATCCGATTGTCACATGCCCTTGTGCCAGTTGTGGCTCCCATCTGTGGGGACAGGCTGTTTCTAGACAGAGTTTGGGAGAAGCCTTTGCTTAACCTAGGAAACGCGGAGCATGTGCCCTGCCCAGGCACACACGCAAACACCTATCGATCTTCACACCAGCGAGGCCCTGTGCACACAAGCCGTCCACAGGCCGAACACCACCACCACCACCCCGGCACAATGCCTCATTAATATTCCGTTGTTCTTGGCCCATTTGCTGCTGGGGCTGGGTGTTTAGCATCAGCAGCTGTGTTTGGTAGGTTAGTCCAGCCGAGCTCTTGGCGTTGATGGATCCCTGATTCACATGGCTCATCATATAATAAACTCTCAGCTGTGCTGAAGGGAGGGGGTGGGAGGGACGGGCCGGAAGAGCCATCAGGATGGGGCTGGGGCTGGGGCGGGGAGGACCACACTGGGCTTGGCCAGTGCAAGGGAAGCCACCAGGTAAGCACAGACCACCAGGGGTCCCAGGTGCACTGTGCAGGCCGGAGGGGGCTCTAATTAGTCTCGGTGGTCCTGCACTTAATGTCAAGCTCATTAAGGAGGCTACAGAGTTAATCAACATACCACAAATTGGATTTTTAGTTCCGCAGCCAGTTTTGTGAACATTATGGGGACGCTGACGCGATTAACTCTCAGGGTGAAGATTCCAGGCCAGGTGCTCTCCATGCTTCACGCCCCCTCCCATGTGTGTCTCTGTGTGTGCGTGTGTTGGTATTTTCTCTTTCTTCTTTTTCCTTCTCAATTCTTTTTATTTGTTTCCCTAGGCTGACTCTGGAGATTTCCTATTGAAAGCCATTTAACATGTGATCCACTTCATAATTAAATTCATAAAAATCTGATCAAACAAATCCCTCTCTCTTAACCCTTTGTGTTTCAAACTCTCGGGGCCCCCCTCTGCAGGTGAAAGGCACACTGCCGGCCGGGTGGCTGCCGATGTACATTTTAATTACTGGCTCCAGCTGAAGTCTCACGTGGCCCTGGCGTTATTTATTTATTTATATCTTAATGACGATACTGAATCCTTGATTAAAGTCATAATTGTTGCCGATTCGGGAAGGCGGGGTTGGATGTCAGGCGGGAGCCGCGCGTGCAGACACCCACAGAGGGGCATGTGGGTGCGCACAGGCTGACCGTCACTCTGTTAGATGCACAGCTAATTAGAACCAGAGTCTGTGCCGGCCTCTATTCCCCTTGGGTTTGATGGGGCAGCGGCTGGGGGCCAGCAGCCTGCGGAGCCGCGGTGACAAGAGCACAGGCAGGTCCTAATTTCCCAGCTGAGAGCCCTAGGACTTGGTTCACCCCAATCTGCAATAGGAGCCCTGGTGGTGCAATGGTTGGTAAAGCGCTTGGCTGTTAACTGGAAAGGTTGGTGGTTCGAACCCACCCAGCAGCCCCATGGGAGAAAGACCTGGCGATGCCCGCATAAAGATTACAGCCTAGAAAACCCTAGGTATGGGGTAGTTCTACTCTGTCCTGTGGAGTTGCTATGAGTCGGAATCGACTCTACGGCATCTAACAACAGCAGTCTGCATGTGAAGAACTCATTGGGGAATTCATGATCTCTGAATCAGGGCAGTGCCCCCTAGATTGGGGCAAACTGGTATCCATGGAGAGCTTCTGCTGTTGAGCGTCTCCCATCCAACTCCCTGATGGAAGTGCTCACACCCCCACCCCTTTACGTCCTCAGTGCTTCTTGCAAATCTTCCACCCACGAGCGAGCCAGCCTGTGAGCAGACCCCAGCATCCACTCCCCACAGAGCCTTAAAAACCCTTAGAGCCATCAGGTGAGATGAGAATTTATGTGGGTCCAGGGGCCTGCGTTTGGGCAGGGAGGAGGTTTGGTTAGCGGCCTGCGGAGAGGAGCGAGAGAAGGGAGTAAAATATCATTTTAGAGAGGAAGTGAAGGCGCAGGCATGTGAGTCTATAACGAGAAGGACAATTTATGCCCAGGCACGAGCGCAGTTTGACATGGGGATAATGAAAAAACGTAGGTCATTGTGGATGACTTAAACCTTCAGCAGCTGAAGAAAATGTATGAAATGCAGAGGACATTACACGGTTGGCAGCCCCGCACATCTGCAGAGGGACAAGTGAAATACAGTGGGCCATTCTTTACCATAAGCTGTGGTTGTTGGAGATGCAGCCCAGAGAAATTGTAATTACAGTGACAAGACGAATCAGCGATATTTAAATATTCATGAACAAAGTCTGGGGTGATCAATCTATCTTTATTGTCTGTGCCTTCACTCCTGTAATAAATAAGTAGCTGAAGTCCCCACCTTTCAGTCTCCAGAGCCCTCACTTCTGGTACAAAACACAGGATGGCTAATCCTCACACCTCAGCCTCCCAGTGCTGCAGGGCATTTAAGAGTGGAGTGTGCAAAAACGTGGCTGATGAGTATATGAGCATAGACTCCAGCTGAAGAGATGCGCGTCGTCTCAAACTTCGTGTACCCAGCATTTCCTGAGTGCCTGCTCTGTGTCATCCCTGTGCTAGGCACCAAGCCTAAAACAATGAATAGGTGCAGTTCTTACCCTTGAGGTGCTTCTTTCTAAAGCCCTAGTGGGCATCAGTAGATACAGTGCGGCATGCCAGCGAGCAAATGTGATCAGTATCCACAGTAGATACCGTGTAGCATGACAATTAGCAATATGATCAGTATCCAGTGTCTAGACGCTGGAGACAGACTGGAGTTTGAATCTTGCCTCCTCTACTTCTTAGCTGTGTGACCCTCGAGATGATTAACCATCTCATTTTTTCTCATCTGTAAAATGAAAATGCCGATCACTCATATCTTTCTGGTAAGGTTGTTGCGGTGATTGCCTAATACGATCCATGTGGAGTTCTCAGCACAGTAGTAAGCACTCAACAAGTGTGGGCCATTTTAATTAGAAACTGCCATGAAAAGGGTAGCAGTAATAATAAAAGAACAAAGTGCTGTAGGGACAGAGAAGAGAGACTGACTCATTTTGCCTAGGGGCCTAAAGGAAAGTTTCGAAACAGGGGAGATGTTTGAGCAGGTCCTTGAAGGATGAATAGGAGTTCGCCAGGGAGAGAAGAAATTGGGCAGAGGGAACAACTGCACAAAACTGTGGAGGTGGGAAAAAGCAGAAAGTGTTTGGGGAAATGAGAAGTTCCCCAAATTGGATGGTCTTTGTGGGGAGTACGGAAGTGGGGCTGGAGTGGCTTTTGCCCTTGGCCTGGAGGAAGGGAATAGGAGGCAATGTGAGAAGTTGGGAGCAAGGTCTCAAATGCCCCTTGTCTGCTCTGCCATCGTGGGGGTCTGATTTTTGGGGACTGCTGTTCATCTCTGAACCAAATGGGCTCTCTTTTCCTATGACTGGCTCTTGGCCCATGGGTAGCTACTGGGCCACAGTAAGTATGGACATATTTGAATACATGTACTTCCTGTTGATGCTGTGGCGGCCAGCAGAGGCTGTAGATCCTTAAGTCGTCTTTGGAGATGGTGAGTGTAGACGGTTCACTGAATGTGTCCCCTAAAGCGGAGCAGGGAGAGCAAGGGACTGATCCAGCCCTTTGTCCCCACAGGCGACCACCCGTATGAGTGTGAGTACTGTGGCAGCTGCTTCCGGGACGAGAGCACACTCAAGAGCCACAAACGCATCCACACGGGGGAGAAACCCTATGAGTGCAATGGCTGTGGCAAGAAGTTCAGCCTGAAGCACCAGCTGGAGACGCACTATAGGGTGCACACAGGTACTGGGGGCCGGTGAGGGAACCTGAGCTGGCCCTGGGACCTGGTGGGGTGGGGGTGGGGGGGAGATGATTCCTTAGAGAAGCCCAAGTGAGGATGGTCTGAGGCTGAGCCAAAGAGTAAAACGGGTTCTATTAAGGGTTAGTGTGGTGGAATGAGTGCCACTATCCCACCTCTCAAGGCCAAGGTGGACATTGCCAGTCAGACACAGAACGCTTTCCCATGAGCCCAGCCCAGCCTCCAGGCAGCCACACCAGTAGGTGGGAGGTGATGTGCAAGATGATGTCTATTCGTGAGTCCCGAACTAGTGTTAAGTTGGCCTGATTAGCTGAAAGTCAAGGCTTCATGTTACTTGAGGATTAGAGTAAGAATTAGGGTGTGGGTTAAGTTATGCTGAAGGTTGGGAAATTACAAGGTCAGACTGAGTTCAGTTCAGAGATTAGAAAAACAGATGTATGTAATAATCCCTCTGTGTATGTTTTAACCATTTCACATCCCTTTTTGCATAAAAGAAGCGTGGACAAGTGTTTTCCCTTAGTGGAAGAGGTCCAGAGTTCCAGGAGAGAGGTGGGGGTGGTGGAGTGCTGGAGCTGCTCGCACCGGCCTATGAAAGCCTATTTTGCTGTCTCTTCCCAAGTCTGAGTTCAGTGACATCACCTTCATCGCTTAAAATCAGTCACAGTGGGAGTATTTACAACAGGGCAATTGGCAAATGCTACAAATCAGGGCTTTTGGGGGAGCCTTTGTTAGACATTTATCCTCAGTACACTGTTGGTTGGGGGAAGGTAGATATTCAGAAGGACTTCCTAAGAGGATAAGAACCTGGCAAACTAGGAACCCTCCTCTGATCAGGGAAGACAGCCATCCAGTCCAGAGGAAGGCACACAGAGGACCTCAGGCAAGTCCTACCGGCTTTGGGGAGGCTGTGTTTCCATGGGAGGGGAGCGGGGAGAGAGGGAGAGTTAAGCAGGGTACATATTGTCATAGCTCTCTTTTCTCGCCTCCAGCTTGGAGCCACAGGAGAGGATGGGGTGATCATTGCTGAGTGACCCTGAGGATTTCCCAGAGCCCTGGGGTTTCCTTAGCCCCTTGTCGGGGATATGACCTGGCAGGAGGATCATTAAATGCATTGGCAGTGACTATTGTAAATAGCTGGTCGATAGTTAGATCACTTTGGCTGTTCATTACTTCATTATTTGCTGGGGCCTCTGCACGGAGAAGTATTGATAGCGAGATGGCTGGCCAGTTAATTACTGTATTGAAACAAGGTTCCCTCACATCCTCTGCTCAGCTCCAGGGGACTCTAACAGAGGGGAGGTCGGGGTGGTAGGCTAGGGTGTGGCTGTGCACTCCCAAGTTCTCTGCCACCCCAACTCCACCTCAGTGTAGTCCCAGAGGGGAAGAAAGGGTCCAGGGCAGGTTCTGAGAGCCTTACAGTGATAGAGATCCCCAGATGCAGCCATGTTTGGAAGGACTGGGCTCCCTCACTTTCAACCCTCTCTTACCCCTCACCATCAGCTCTGAAAGGACTCCAACCCCTTGCTCCCTTGAAAGTCACTGTGGTCTGAGGAGCCATCCCCAAGGGGCCTCACTGTCCCTTTCTAGACATCCATCTCCTTTCTTAAAAAGGGAATAGACTGTGCCTTGGGGAGACTGGAGTCTCTGGGTGATGCAAACTGTTAATGTGCTTGGCTGCTAACTGAAAGGTTGGAGGCTCAAATCCACCCAGAGGCACCTCAGAAGAAAAGCCTGGTGATCTACTTCTGAAAAATCAGCCATTGGAAACCTTACGGAGCATAGTTCTGCTCTGACACACATGGGGTCGCCCTGAGTCGACTCCATGGCAACCAGTACGGGTATACTGGTTTTGAGAGAGTTAATAGTAAGGCAAAGGACTGGAGCTGTGCTGAACAATATCGTAGCCACTAGATACATGTGGCTATTTAAATTAGCTCCAACAAAATAAAACAAAAAATTTAGTTCCTCATTTGTGCTGGCCACATTTCAAGCCCTCAATGGCCATATGTGACTAGTGGCTACCATATTGGACGATGCATCCGTCATCACAGAAAGTCTTCTTGGATAGTGCTGAACTAGAGGGACCAGAATCCTCCAACAAGTCCAAGGGTGGGATGTGGGCACAGAGCATCCCCGACAGAGACCCTCACAGCCCCCTCCCTCCTTCTCTTGCCCTGTGTTGCCCTCCCACCCCCCACAGGTGAGAAGCCCTTTGAATGTAAGCTGTGCCACCAGCGCTCCCGGGACTACTCGGCCATGATCAAGCACCTGAGAACGCACAATGGCGCCTCGCCCTACCAGTGCACCATCTGCACGGAGTACTGCCCTAGCCTCTCCTCCATGCAGAAGCACATGAAGGGCCACAAGCCCGAGGAGATCCCGCCCGACTGGAGGATAGAGAAGACTTACCTCTACCTGTGCTACGTGTGAAAAGAGGCCCTGCGGCGGTGGAGGGGGAGCGAGAAGCAAGAAAAGAAGAATTAGAGCGAGATGAAGTTGAGGAAGGACTGTGCAGGAAAAAAAAGAAAAGAGGAAAAAAAAAAAAAAAAAAGAGAGAGAGAAGAGAAAGGAAACCTGATAGCTGTTTGGCCTTGGCTTCTCCCTGAGGCCCCGATGACCCGGGTGTCTGGGCCACTGCTCCCTGCCTCCTGGAGCCTCCACTCCCTCCTTTCCTGGCTGGAGAGTTGCCTGGGTTTCTTGGATGGGGTGGGGGTTGTTTTTCTCCTCCCTCTACCCAGGTCCTCCCTTCAAGTCCAGGAATGGAGGCTGAAAAGGGGGTGAGAGGCCCTGCAGTCAGAGCCAGTCTCTGCCTGCCCCCGTCCCACTGACTCCTCAGAAGGTGAAGACTGAGGGAGGAGGAGGAGAAAGGAGGGGCCTGTAGACGGTGGGGTTGGGCTGGGTCACTGGTTGATGCGCAAAATGGCAGCTCTAGTTTGCTGGAGGCAGATTGATGAGGGGAGGGTCTCTCCTTCCCTCCCCACCACGCATTCATCTGCTGCTTTCCTCCCCTCTGCCAGATCCCAGTGTCCCTCGTGGTCATCTTGCCTCTTGCCCCCTCCCCTAGCTCCTGGCTTCCTGCCTCCCCTTGTCTCCTGTCCTCCAAGTCCCCAGGGGGCTCCTGGCCCGTCAGGAACAGGGGAGGCATCTCCCTCCTCCTCTATCCCCTGACTCCAGAGCCCTTATGCCCACCCTTAGCTTTCTGAGAACGCAAAGCAAAACAAAGTGCATACCCCATCCTAGTCAAGCTCCTTCATGAGCAAGATGCCTGCTGAGCTACTTTTGCTTCCAAAAGGAAAAACATAGCAACTCAATATATACTATCCCACCAAACAAACAAAAACCCTTACAACCCTGTTTCAGTCCCTAGGAGAAGAAATCCAAGAACGGGCTGATTGTCCAAAGGAAAGATATGGATGATGTTCTCTGGATGTGCCCTGTACCTGGAGACCAGGATGCCCTGCCCAGGGGCAGCTGGCCAGTGGAGGGAGTGGTTGAGTCATACTGGGGACCCTCTGAACACGGGGGTCTGGGGATCCCAGACCTAGTGAACCCAGGTCCAGAGAGTGGGGCAGAATTCCTGACTCACAGGGCCCCTCAGTCCATAAGGGAGGAGGAGGAGGAGGAGGAAGGGGAGTTGTTGGAGTTGAAAGCGCTTTGGCCTTGTGTTGTATTTTGCTTCTTTTCTGTGTCCCCCTGTCCTCCTGTTAGCACATTGTACTTGAATTACCTCAGTTTTTTGTGACCTCATGAGCTTTTTTAACCCCTGTATCCTTTTTGTTTTTTTGGTTGAGGGTTGGAGGAATGGGGAGGGTATTCTTTTCTGTTTCTTGTGTAAATTAATAGTTGGTTTTATAGACTTCAGCCAGCCAACATGAGCACCCCATCCTCTAGCGACTAGCTTCCCAGTGAGCAGCCCAGAAGGAGTTGAGAACTGAGGATCTGAATGTGGGCCCGGGGAGTTGGCATAAGGTGGGTGGAAGGGATGGTGCATTGGGGTCTCGCTGTCCCCAGGGGCAGTCAGGAATCAGTGTTGGCTCTGTCCAGGGCCCCAAGTCACCTGTGCCCAGCGCCAGTTCAGCCTAAAACATTCTAGAGAAAAATCTCAGCTTTCTTGCAGTTTCCTGGGTCATTCAGGTTTGGGGGCCTCTATTATTCAGATCCTTGCAACTGTGTGGCCCCCACCTCTGTGTGCATTATCATTGCCAAAATTAGTCTCTTTTTGTGGCTGGTCAGGGGCTGACCCAGCCACTGTTGTGTTGTGTTGGGGTGGGGGTGTTGTTTTTCTCAAAGCTACCTCTTATGTTCGTCCAGTTATTCTTTTGTTCCTTCCAAGCTTCCCATTCTGCTGCTCTGCTTCCCCTCAGCCCCTCAACCCCCACACCCTGACTCTTGGAAAGCACACTTGCAATGTTTGTGTTTGCTTTGGGACGGGCCCTCTGTTTTATCTCATGCTTTATTTGCAAGACTTTGGGTTTTTTTTGTTTTGTTTTTTTGGTTTTTCTTGCCTTTCTCTGTCTGAGAAAGTGGTGGCTGCATTTATCTCTTAGATTTTAAAAAGTGGTTTAGGGAAGCGATTTTGGGGAGAAAGGTTGTGAGGAGTATAGGGAAGTCGGAGGGATGGGTGCTGCTGTGACCACCCCCCTGTCCCTCGGCCCCATCCCTCCTGCCCTCCCCTTCAATCTCATCCACTAAATCTGAAGGCCTTAAAAATTGTATGTTGGGGGGATGCGGATTGGGGGGATCATGCCACTAGCCTGTGGATTGGGGATGGTAAACTAGGGAGGGGGCTATTTTGCAATTATAATAATGACTTAGTGCTTCGGAAAGGAAAAAAAATGTTAAACTTGAACTATGTGACTAGAGCAGTTGTTGTGTTTATAATGTGAAGAAAGTGAAATCATTGTGGGGAGGAGCAGTCTGTAGGAAATCATTATGCACTATTGCTTCCTCCCCCAATCTGGGAAGAAGGGGGGATGAGCCAGCCCTCAGGGGATCTGTAAATCCCAGAAAACAGTATTTTAAAAGCGAGATGTCATTCAACTTTGGTGGGGAAGGAAGAAACAAAATCAGATTATTCCATAGAACTAGCTGACACCTCTCACTCCCCCACCCTTCCCACCCAGCCTGGGTCCCTTCCCCTGTTCACTGAAGCTGAGAGGGTTGAGCTAATATTTACAAATTGTAATATTTTTGTAATGTTTGTTAGTTCCTTTGTCAGTTCTACAGGACCTTGCCCTTTCCTTTTGTAATGTGAATAGAAAAAAAAAAAAAAAAAAAAAAAAAAAAAAATCCACCACACCACCACCAACAAATCCCTTTGTACGTGTGTGTGCGTGTGTGCGCGCGTGTGCTTTTGTGTGTGGTTGTGTGTTCAATCATGCAGTATTGTTGTAATCTGGTGTTGCAGCATTGGAGGGCACTAAATCAGCACCTGGCTGCCCCACCCAGCCCCAGGGACGCTGCAGATCCTAGTAGGGTGGTAGGGAGAGAGGGTGGGGGGTGTGGTTTCTGAAGGATACTGGGTGGGGAGATTTCTGTACTTGCTACCGTCACCCAAGAAAGCCCAGACACCCTGAAAAGAGGTCCATATGCCTCTTCCCCAACTTCCTACCCACAAAGACAAAAGAATTCTGAACTTGACTAGGCCACATGGGCGGGGCCAATGAAAGCATCCCCTACCCCTGGTGCTTTGGTGCAGGGTGAGAAGTTCTCTGGAGGCTCTGGATGTGTCTGGAGTGAAGGGGGTTTGGGAAACCAGGAGGGTCGAGGTTGCTCTCTCCCCAGGCGAGATCTAAATATTTTTACTTCCCTCTGCTTTCTGCTACCTGGCTCCTTGGGCCACCTTGCTGCCTTTAGCTGTGGTACTGCTAACAACCCCACTTGCTACTGCCTTATCCAGCGTAACAAAACGTCTCCAGCTTGGAGTGTCTAAGTTGGTTAATAGTCCCTTTGCCATGTCCAGCCCCTACAAGTGTGTCCCTTAGTGCTTTTGGTGACATTCACCCCTTACTCGTAGGCTATCTTTTCCCTGTTCACTCCTTTACTCATTCAAAGCATTAAAATCCTATGTATATATAGGATAGTCAAATATATATATAGATATATATATAGCAAGAGAGAGATATAAAATAGTAAGTATCATTGCTGCTTTGGGCTGCTTTGGAGGAGGCCAGGAATATGGGGAAGGTGGATCTGGGGTGCAAGGGTGGGTAGGGAGGCTGGGGGACCCAATGATTCAGTACAATCCAAGGATGTAACGTGGGCTTGTTTAATCTTTGTGCCTGAACAGTTTTTCCATGTTTAGAAAAAAGAAAAGAAAAAAAAAAAAAACCTGCAATTTTTCACAAGTGTATGGTAACTTTCTGGATGCTACAGGTACAACTACTGCAGGAATGTCAGTACCTGGGAGGGCGAGGGCTTCCCTCCTTACAAGGGGTGAAGCAGAGGTGGGAGGTGACCTTTGGGCTCTGTCCATTGAGGGGTGGCAGGAGGGAGTTTTGTGGTCTCTTCCCTGGCAAGCTGAACGAGGAAGAAAGCTCGGGCCACCAGGATATAAAACAACAAAGCAGAAAAAGTCCAGACTCTTAGTTCGTTTTTTCCTAGGCTGGTTTTATAAGTCTTTTTTTCCCTCCTGTCTTGTCTCTTCCTGAAGCTTCTGCTGGCTGGATCGAATGGCGGCACTTACCTGGATATTTCAGTACGAGGAGAAAAAAAAAGCCAGGGAAACCCTACGTGGTGGGATTGATAGGTGACGAAAAAAGGCAGAGACAGCCAGGAGAGAGGGGCACAAGACAAACCAGGGAGGTCAGGTCAGGAGACAAGGGTGGGGAGAGAGAAGGGTGCAGGGCATGCAGGCCTGTGGCCCAGCAGCTGCTGCCTCCCTGAGTCCTTGGCATCCCACCTTGCAGACAGGGTACCAGCCTCCTGGTATGTATCATAGTATTTGTTCACATAGTGTTATGCATGATCTTTGTAAGGTGAAGAAGCCGTGGTGGTGCACCATGACATCTGACCCATATATATAAAGATAAATATATATATATATATGTATGTAAATTATAGCACTGAGGGCCCTGGCGCCCTGCTGGACCAAGCAAAACTAAGCCTTTTGGTTTGGGTATTATGTTTTGTTTTGTCGTTTGTTTGTTTTTGTGGCTTGTCTGATGTCGTGACAGCACAAGTGCCAGTCCGATTGCTCTGTATTACAGAATAGTGTTTTTAATTAATTGATGTTCTAGTTCATGTCTACCTCAGCACCTCCTCTTAGCCTAATTTTAGGAGGTTGCCCAATTGTGTTTCTTCAATTTTACTGGTTACTTTTTTGTACAAATCAATCAATCTCTCTCTCTCTCTCTCTCCCTTTCCCTCTTTCTCTCTCTCTCCCTGCCCTGTTGTTCCCCTCTCTCATTTCTGTCTGTTCCATCCTCTCTCTCCCTCTTTCCTTCCTCCTGACCCCCTTCTGCCCTCCTGGCCCCCTAGCTCACAGTCGTGCTTACCAGTCCTCTCTGTTCTAGTCCCCAAGCAGTTCACTCGAAGTTGTGCAGTCCTGGTTGCAGCTTTCCGCATCTGCCTTCGTTTCGTGTAGATTGATGCGTTTCTTTGTAATTTCAGTGTTTCTGACAGATTTTAAAAAAAGGAAAAAAAGAAAAATGGATTTACTGCTGCAGGTTTTTTTCTCTCTATGTGTCACTAAGTGAAGTTTGTGCCTTCTATAGCAAAGAGAATATTTTTTACATCCTACTAACAGTAGATTTTTTTGTAGTGAACATTTTTTGTATTTTTATTTATAAGTCTCATAAGAAAAATAGCAATGTTCAGTTGTATACCTTGAATCTGCAGTTAGAAGAGAATAAAGTTAATTCAGTTGTCTCTGGATTGAAGTGTCCTTTGTGTTTTTTAAAAATAAGTGCTTTGTCTTTTCTGTCTTTTCTAGGGTGGGGAGCACTGTAGACGGACTGACATTTCTGTCTGGGGATGAGGGAAGAGAAAGCTCCATTTTACACACATTCAGCCTTATTTATGTGGCATTTTTATGTGACAGTTACAAGATAACATACCTACTAATAACATTTTTCTAATGCTTTATACTTTTAAAAAAATTCGGTTAAAATACATAAATATTTGTTCTCTGATGCAATGTAGGAAGTAGACTTTCATTCATTCAACAAATATTTGAAGGCCTACCTTGTATCAGGGTGGCACAAGCAGTTTACGATTGACTGTTAACCTAAAGGTTGGCGGTTCGAACTCACTCAGAGGTGCTGTGGAAAAGAGGCCTGGTGATCTGCTTCCATAAAGATGATAGCCAAGAAAACCCTATGGAGCAGTTCTACTCTTAACATATGGGGTTGCTATGAGTCGGAATCGACCTGACAGCAACGGGTTTGTTTGTTTTTTTACCTCGTATCAGGTACTGTTGTAGGCATTAGGAATAACAAGGAATCAAACAGACACCCCTGCCCTCGTGGGACTGACATTCCAGTAAGTCACCCTGTAGGAATCAGTGTGCTTATGTTATAACTGCTACAGTCACATACCTGGTGAGCAGCCAAGGCAGAACCCGCATCCAGATCCCCTGATACCAAACCAAGTTCATTTTTCTCAGGATTCCTGAGGCAGGGGTCTCCTGATAGGTCCTAATAGAGACATTGCCACCTTCTTTCTAGCAACTAGCGAGCTTCAGAAATTTCTCAAGAAGAAGTTTCTACCTGATTAAAAGTTCCTGGGCCCATGGCAGCCAAGACCAAAAAAGAGATTGTGTGTGGAAAGGGAACAGGTGGGAGGCGAGAGTCCAAGCCCAGAATCACCAGTAACAGAATAAAGGATTTCTATAAAACTCAATTGGTACAATTTCTTCTCTTTTCCTTTTCTTGTCTCTGGGCCAAGGCTTCTCCTCATCCTTTCTTTTCTTTTTCTGGAAGTATCCCACTGGTCATCTTTAGCTGTAAAACCAGTTCCACTCCACCCTAGACATGGAGGTTCAGTGCCTCTCTGCCTGAGGCCCTACTGACTGTCCATCTCTGGCCAAAGGAATCCCTCTTTTAGCTAAGACCGGTTTTGGGAAGAGCAAATGGGTAAGTGCTCAGCTACTGACTGAAAGGTTGGTGATTCGAGTCCATCCGGAGGCAACCTACTTCCAAAAAAGAAGCCATTAAAAACCCTGTGGAGCACAGTTCTGCTCTGACACACATGGGGTCACTACGAGTTAGAATCAACTTCATGGCAACTAGTAACCAAGACCAAGGGGACACAAGCAATGACGGCTACAATGGGTCACCCGGGTGTTAAACCCATGTCGAGCATGGAGGGGCAGAGCCTGGCCCCATGCATTACTCTGAGGCCCTCAGGACCATTCCCCGGTGTCCTATCCCCTCTCTGCAGTCTGTGTGGAAGGCCTGATTCTTTGACTAACCTGCCTGCTCCAGGCAGGACTGGAAGAGAGGCCTTTCAGCCCTGTTCTTCAGGGCCCCATATTTGTCGGACCCTGGAGGTGCTAAGCTGAGAGCTACCTGGAGCTACACTCACCTCCTGGGACAGCCTTCCCAGGAAGAGCAGCAAACACCGGTAGAGCGGTCTCCCAGCCCCTCTGAAAGTTGGCTTCTCTGTCTTGTCTCTGTCTTACTTTCCCCTCTCCCTTCTTTTCTCTCTGCTCTTTTTCTTTACTTCATTTCTCCTTCCCCTCATCTCTTTTTTCCTCTCACCCAGTCTTCTCTCCTCTCCTTCCCCTCTTCTTCCTCATTGTCTTTCCTCTGTTCTACCCTTCTCTCTCTGTCTCCTCCCTCCCTCTCTCTTTCGTTATTTCTCTTGGGGTTTCTTTTTGCTTTTGTGTCTCTGTCCCACGTTATAGTTCCTCTCTCCATCTTTCTCATCTTGGAAAACATGCCAAACAAACCCTTGCCAAAAATATATTTGTTTTGAGTTTTGAGCTTCATCCTTCATTCCCCTAAGCCATCCCATCCTTCTTTCTTCTCCCCTTTCCCCCACTCATTTCTCCACCCTCTCTCCACCCCCAGACACACACAGTCTCCCTTCTCCAGGCCTCCTGCCCCTCCCCCACCCCTCCCCTCCCCTCCCTCAGGCCTCAGCTTTCTCTTGACAGATGGGAGGGCACTGAGCTCTCCCTCTTTAAAACAACATTTAATCGCCGCTGTTTTCTGTTCTTGGACATCAAAGCTGGGGCTTAGGCACTGCGCTGGGGTCGTGGTGGTGCGGGGCTCTGGGGGAGAGGAGGTGAGTGAATAGGGGCCTGGCTGAATGGGCTTTGTGTGACCGCCGGGGTCTGCCTGCTTTACATGCTCTTTGACCCAGATATGATCTCATGGAGAGAAAGGGGCCAGCCTGAGAACACTCTGGCCTGACTCAGCCCTGCCCGCCCTCCCGGGGCAGGCGGCCTCAGCTGCCCGCCCTCAGCCAGGTGGCAGCTGCCCCCTGCCCCAGCCTCCTCCTGGGCAGGTCTCACCAAGAGGACGCTCTGCTGTGGTCAGAAGAGGTGAGAGGCAGCTGAGGAAGGGGCTGGGGAGATGGGTCTCAGGGTCTAAAGTTCTTTCTGAGTATGCACTCCAGGGAGATTAAGTGCCCTCTCCTCCCCCAGCACTCTTGCCAAGGCTGCTGGAGTTCAGGTGAGGGCTGAGGCTCAGCCTTAGCAGCTCCCCTCCCAGAAACTCCCCTCTCCACTGAGGCCGAGAGCGGGCAGTGACAGGCTGTGGAGGTGAGAAGAGTGAGATATAGAGCTAAGTCCAGGGCCACTGCTTCCTCCTTCCTGCCCAGCCTTGCCAGGCCTTCCCACCTGGTGGCCTGCGGAGTCCACCCCCATGGGCCCTGCCTGAGGTCAGGCCACTGTCACCTCTCATCTGCATCCCAGGGAGAGTCTCCTGACAGGGCTCTACCTCCAGTTAGGCCCTTCTCTCTTCCATTCTCTGCTTTGCAGCCAGAGTGACTTTACAGAAATGCAAATGGCATAATGTCACTTCTTTGATTAAAATCCCTGGTGGCTCCTCATTACTCTTAGAATGGAATTCAAACTCCTTAGCAAGACTTACAAGCCCCTCAAGGATAGAGCCTCTGCTTACCTCACCAACCTCATCTCAGCATCACCCCAGGGCCTCTTGGTTGCCCCCCTGCTCTGTGCGCCAGCCAACTGGATCTCACATGGTTTCTTGAACATACCAATCTCTCCTCCCATGGACCTTTGCACGTGTTGTTTCTTCTGGGAATGACACAGACACACACACCACCTTTTGTCTGGTTATCTCAACTTCTCATTATTCAGGTTTCAGCTCAAACCTCCCCTGGCCACCTAGGACTAAATTGGGTGCCCCTAACCGTGCAGAACTGCTATCGTAGCATTTGTCATAGTGTATTAATTACCCAGTTTCTTAACTGTCAACAATACCAGACTTCAAGTTCCTCGAGGGCAGGAATTGTGTGTTACATACCTTGATATTCCCAGTGCCTAACACTGCTGGGCCACCACCCATCTGTCAGTTTGTCATACTTTGGTGGCTTGTGTGTTCTATGATGCTGGAAGCTATGCCACCAGTATTTCAAATACCAGTGGGGTCACCCATAGTGGACAGGTTCCAGCGGAGCTTCCAGACTAAGACACTTGGAAGAAAGGCCTGGCTTTCTACGTCCAAAAATTAGCCAATGAAAACCCTATAGATCACAACAGAACATAGTCCAATGTAGTGCTGGACGATGAGTCCTCTAGGTTGGAAGACACTGCACAATAGCTGCAACAATGAAGTCAAACATACTAATGACCGTGAAGATGGCGCAGGACTAGGCAACATTTCATTCTGTTATATAGAAGGTCACCGTGAGTCGGAGCCAACTCAGTGGCAACTAATAATAACTAACAAACACTGCCTGGCACGTGGTAGGCACCCAATAAATCTTTGTTGAGTAAATGGGTGAAAGAAAGGAAAGGAGAGGGAGGGAAGGAGAGAGGCAATTAACACTCTGGGGACTGAAGTTGCAGAAGCCAGGGATGAGTGAATTGGATACAAAGGTCCCCGTAACATGCCCACCCAGGCACCGCCACATGATATGCATACAAGCCTCAGCAGAGGCGCCTCTGCTTCCCCACACGTGCCCACATGAGCTCGTAGAGACACCGTAATTGTCTTTGCCACATGCCAGAGGAAAGAACAGCAGGCCCAGGGCAGTCACCTCGGACAGAACTGCCTGGGCATCAAGGGGGTGTGTGCATGTAGACAATTGGTCCTCAGTCATGATGGGGATCTGTCGCATAGCTCTTTCTGTGGTTCTGGGCCCAATCTTACCATCCCTGCTCCCAGCCCCTGACCCTCGTGGGCTGGCAGGAAGGTGGGCTTCTCCCTGGGCTGTGTTTTCTGCTCCCCGGGGTGGGGGGTGGGGGGTGCCTCAGTGAAAGTGAACTTGCTCATTTAAACCTGACTCCACAGCCCTGCAGCCCCCTGCGGTGCTAATTACCCTGTAGTTCTAAACTGATTGCTGTACACTAAGCTTAAGCCCTCCTTTATTTATTTACTGACTACATTAATAGCAATGCTGCGCTGCTTTCAGCCGCTCCCAACTGTACTCCAGGCAGGCTCTACTCCGGTTCCTCTGCCTCTCCCCAGGAAGGGCAGGGTACAAAGACTCAGCCCCCCAAATCTACCACAGTGACTCAGCCCCTGGGGCCAGACAACAATGAGAAATCAAGGCCTACATTCCAGACACACTCCTGGACCCAAAAGGGCTCCTGTACTTGTGTGTAGGATACCACAACACACACCAGCTCATCAACCAGAACACTCAGAATATTTTAAAGTCCCCGGGTAGTGCAAACGGGTAGAATGCCCAGCTGCTAACTGAGAGGCTGAGGTGGTTTGAGTCTACCCAGAAGCATCGCAGAAGAAAGGCCTGGAGATCTACTTCCAAAAAACCAGCCATTGAAAACCCTATGGAGCATGAAATTGACTCAACAGCAACTGGTTGGCAGAACATTTTCATTCAGCCCTCACAACAACTCCTGTGAGGTAGTGAGCCCTGGGTTCATTTTACAGATGTGTAAACAGACTGACTCCACAGCTAGTAGGTGGTGAAGTTGGGATTTGAGCCCAGACTTCCAATTCCCATTGCTCTGCTCTTTCCCCTCTGCCATGCTGCCTGTCAAGGAGATGCCCTTACCACACCCCCCTCCCTAGGCCCCCACAATTTCTCTTTAGTTGCATGCTCCCACAGCTTCCACTTCTTGCCACAAGGAAGGAAATTGAAGTCCTTCCATGTTGAATCAAAACCTCTATCTCCCAGCTTTTTCTGCCTCATTCACATGCTTGCCCAGAATTTGCTGGAAACTTGGGTACCAGAGCCTTTCCTTCATCCTTAGTGGCCTTTCCCAGGGCAGACCTAAGTCAAAATCTTAGCCACTCCCCTTGCCTCCCTCCACCACTCACACCCATCCACATGGACAGAGGAGGCTAGCAATGGGCTCCCATGTGATAGAGCCCTGGCTGCTCTCCCGTTCTGGGGTGCAGTAGTGCCCATGACCATGCTGGCACAGCCTGTTTCTCTGAGCACCCTCAAGTCCCAGGGGGCAGAGCTGGGCCCTGGCCTGGGGGCATGGCAGCATTTTGAAGACCAGATGGGCACCATCAGAGAGCAGCACATGGACCCTTGGAATCAGGCACCCAGGCTCTACGTTAAGTGGAAATAACCTAGTGACTGCTGTGCGAAGGATAAGGGGTAGCTGGAGTTTGGCAGAAAGAACATGGGATTCAGAGGCAAGAGGACTTGGCTTTGAGGGTGGTTCTGCCATGCACTGTATGACTGTGAATGTACCTCAAAACCTCTCTAGGGTCCTATTTCCTCAACTGTAAAATGCGAGACAGTAATACCTCCCCTATCAACCCTCAGGACAATGGTGAAGTCAAATGGAGTAAGGCGCATGAGTCAGCTTCCTAAACACCACAGTGCTGTAAAAATATAAGTTATAAATAGGGCAGACTGAGGGCTGGCCTGGGAGGGGAGTTGGTGGCCTAGACATTCACTTCAGGGCATGCATCCACATGGCCAGGACCCAGGAGCATGAGGGTTCTGGAGCGGACGCTTCTGCAGGCATTGATGGGGCTTTTTCTCCACCTAGTGAGCACTGGCTACAGCTGCTCCTGCTGCTTAAGCCAGTCTCAAAAAGGATTGGAATTACACATCTCTTTGTGAATGGCTTTAGCACCTTGGGGTGTCTGGTAAAAAGACCCAGATCTACTCTAGAGAAAGAACTTGTTGAACTACTTGGGAGAAAATTCAGCTGAGCCCTTCCCGAAGTCTTCCTGAGTCAATATCTCCATTCTAAACCTTTTCTCAACCCTCTTCCCACTGACCAACTGGCCATCTCAAGTCCAACACCCCCATCCCCAAAAGACTGCATTGGTATCTGCTGCCAACCAGCACAACCCCAGATCTATGAGGCTTCATCTTACACTGAGGGAAGATCAACCTCAGATGCAATTCAGCCCCTCAAAAGCTCTGCTCCGGGGAAAGAGCCAGGCAGGCCAAGGAAGAGTTGCAGAAGGAGCTCAGAATGCCCCATATCTGGTCCTCTGAGGGCCTGAGAGGTAACAGGAAGGGGCTATTGGGCAGTGGGACACACTCTTACTTCCTGAGGTAACCTTCACAGACCCCAGAAGAACCATACTGGAAGGGGACTGAAGCCACTCCTGCCTCTAAATAGAACTGCCTTTTTGATGCAGTGAGTGAATTTCGTGCCTATACCGCTCCAGCTGATTAACACTTCAGTTTCCTGGGAGACAGTGAACCTGGACACTTGAGTCCACAACTTACTTGATTGGAAGTGAGTTTAGGATGGACTATCTTGTCTCGCTCCTTTCCTCTAGGCACCTCCAGCCCTCTCAAATGGATGAGACCTAAATGGTTTGGAAGACCTGTCTGAACACTAAACTTCTAGGAATTCTGCAAACCTTGTGAAACTGTAATGATTCTCAAAGAAAAGGTTAGCCCGGGCCCCATACCATCTGTTAGCACTTCTTTAAAAAGCAGCATTTCACGTTCTGAGTTTCTTTCGGCACCTAGATCAGTGTCGTCTTCTGCTTAGAGTGAGCTTCTAGTGACGCTAGGTGGTGAGAAAGGGGAACACATGCAGGATGGTTGGTCTGAGGCAATGAAAGGAAAGGGCCACCGTCCGTAAGAACCTCTCCTTTTGTGAAGGGAGGGAGGAGGCGGGGTGGGGGTGGGGGTGGGAGCCGGACCTCACAATCTCGACTTGACTGATACTCCCTTACTCTCAGAACTCTCTTGCCTATTAGCCTTCCTCCTGAATATCCTATCCCAAGCATGGCGCTTGATCTTTCCCTTACTTCCCCACAGCACAGCGGAGACCAGGCTGGAACATTTAAACTAAATTTCTCTAAAGCCTCAAGGACAATGAAAGGGAAGCACCCAAAGCAACATCATATTAGGTCATCTGGTTTACCATGCTAGCTTGTGTCGCCCACATCGTGCCTCCCTGCCCAGCACTCTGCCTTCCTTCAGGAGTCAGCGGCCATCTTTAATCTACACTGCCAACAAGCCCAATAAAGGAAGACCCAGAGTGACATGCGCTTCAAGTGTCGAATGTATTACATGTCCTTCCTCGGATCAAAGGTCAACTCCTTCTCTTGTGTTCTGAATCTCATCCTCTCTGTCTTCTCAAGTCCTTTGCTCCTGTGCTTATCTCTTTTCTCTGCTGCATCAATTTCTCCCTTTCTGTTGGATTAATTCCATTATCTGTCTAGAGGCCCGGCCCTGTCTTCTCCCATTTTTCTTACAACTTCCTTTCTTCTTTCCTCTCTTTCCTTTTTTCCTTCCTGTTGAAGTTTTTTAAAGAAAGTCCCAGATATCATGTCATTTCACCCTGACATACTTCAACGTATGCATTTTTAAAACATGTACTTTTTTTTAAAAAAAACATAACTTCAATGCCGTTCATACATTTTCAAAACTTGACAAGAATTCCTTGGCATCATCACTCAGTCCATATTCAAATTCCCTTGATTGTCTCAAAAATAAGGCCCACACATTTTATTTGTTTGTTTTCTGAACAGCAATTCTCACTCCCTCGTTTCCCCATGCCATTGACTTGTTGAAGAAAGGTACGATGATTATTAACTGTTCAGTTGTAAGACGACGAGCGTCTGAGTAGGACTGGGTGGTGAGAATAAAAAGGAGCCCTGGTGGGGCAATGGTTAAGAGCTCAGCTGCTAACTACAAGGTTGGCAGTTCAAATCTACCCAGCAGCTTCACAGGAAAAAGACCTGGCGATCTGTTCCTGTAAAGATTACAGCCTAGAAAACCCTATGGAGCAGTTCTACTTTGTCACATGGGATTGCCATGAGTTGGAATCAACTGGAAGGCACATAACAACAGTGGGAATAAAAAGGAGGAAGTGGTTTGAAGAGCCCTGCAGAGTAGAGTCAACAGATGTTATCATCTGGTTGAATGTCCAGTGGAGCGGTGATGTCACTGCGCTCACGGAGGCGCTCTGCAGCTATGACAGCAACAACTGGCTTGTTCCGCCTTACAGGGTCCCTGGTGTGACAAGTGAGAGAAACTTAACAGATCAGCTAATTGTCCCTCTTGCTTTATTTCCTTACCTGGCCTCTCCCAGCTGGGCAGAATATCTGTACAACTCTCCCACTTCTCCACAAAATTTCCTCTTTATCTTGCATTCTCTGGGCCTTGTTACGAGATGGGTCAGTCCCCATATATTGTACATACCTTGGTCCCAGGCCAGCTGTGCACCAGAACTACTCATGGAGTTTTGTTCTGTTTGGTTAAAAATATACTCAAATGCTTGGTCCCCTACCCTAGACCTTCTGAATCAGAATCTGTGGACATGGGAATCTGTATTTTAAAACTACTCTTTGATATAGCTAATTCACAGACCTGCATCAGAAACCTTGTGGAATACAACAGTGGTGTGAGTACCTAAGATAAAATTTGTAAAGCAGTTTCTGCCATCAGAGTTACAATTCCTCCAGGTTCTGTCATCTCTTGCCTTTTTCATTAAAATGTTGAACATGTACCCCAATGTTTGCTGTTTGTGCATTATATACATGTACTACTGTAATACCACATTAGGTACTTTATAAAACACACAGAGTTCTAAAAGACTAAAGTAAGAATTTTAAAAAAGAAGGAGTTCTAATATTTTCTTCCTGCACACCAGTGGTTTCTCTGGGAGTCTCACTGGTAGACCACTGCTCTGGGATGTTTTCACTGCCTGAGGCTTCCCATGAAGTCCAGTTTGAAGTACTTCCAGAAATCATGGGAAGCTCTCTCTTTCTATAACATTTTTATCATAACCTCAATCCCTAGTTGGGAAGGGGTTTGTATGGTTCACCTGGGCTGAGTTTTTTCCTCTGCAATGTGCCCAGAGAAACCTTCCTACAATAGTTGCTGAGCAAGCAAACAAGTTACTTCAGCAGTCAGTTTAGTTGGGCTGAACCCCCCGTTCTTCATTGTGGCCCTCTTAAATTTCTGGGGGGGCTCGGGGCACAGAAATTTCCTGATATATACTTAAGACTGGAGAGGGAGAGAAAGAGATCAAAGGCCTTGAGGAAGCATTAGGTAAATCCAGGTAAGGAAGGCTAGAACTTGTAGTATAAGCCATTTCTGGGGCCCTTTGTTCCTTCCTGTAGATTTTAGTTTCCATTAGGTATTAAGTTCCCTTACTCTGAAAAACTTCATTGATATTTTCCCACAGGTAGCTGAGGCTCTGTTTATTTAGTTCCAGTATTTTTTCTCTCTCTTCTTCAGATTGGATAATTTCTGTGGCTCTGTCTTCAAGTTCATAAACTCTTACTTCTGCCAGTTCCAATCTGCTGTTAAACCCATTCTGTGAATTCTTCATTTCAAATATTGTATTTTTCAGCCTAGAATTTCTTTTTTTTTGTAAGTATTTTCATTTCTCTGCTGAGATTCCCTATTTGCCAATAATTAAGGCTATGTTTTTCTTAAACAACCAAAAACCTCATGGGATTTGGTTTCTTGGTTTGGAGGTTTAGGGTCATGATTTCATGGGACATCCAAGTTAATTAGCCTAATAACATGTTTAGTGCTTCTGTTCTACTCCTTAGTTTGTTGAGTAGTGCCTAGGGGTCTTAAAAGAAGCTAAATAAAAGAAGAGCAAGGTAAATAAACAAGAACAACAAAAATTATAAGGAAGGAAATAATAAAAAGTAGAAATAAAAAGAAAACATTCATTTTAAAAGGGAAAATTGCCAAAGCCAAAAGTTAGTTTTTTTAAAGATCAACAAAATTGATGTTACTATATAGTCTGATTAGGAAAAAAAGAAAAAGAAGATAAATTACCAGTTTAAGAAATGAATGGGGTGGGCTATTGCTACATATAAGAGATGTTAAAAGGATAATAAGCAAATAAATAACTCTGTGCCAATAAACTTGACAACTTAGATGAAATGAACATCTTCCTTGAAAAATACAACACACTAAAATTGACACAAGATAAAAGAGAATATCTAAATAGCCCTTAGTCTACTGAAGTAATTAAACTTGCTAATTAAAAAACAAACAAACTTTGTTTTATTCACCTCCTCTTCACTCTATTGGTGAGAGAGGGATCCCACCCTAGAGTTACGGAGCTGGTTGAACACACAACACTCAACACTGGACAGAGGAAACTGACAGCAGTTTATGAGCCACATATACTCACAGCTTGACACAGAAGGATACTGCACGCCATGCAGGACCACACAGGGTTTGCAGTAGGGAGCAGAGTGAATCAGCAGGGGCTGTGGGAGGCAAGCTTTGCAGTAACAAGAAGCTTCCCTGGTTCCCAAGGGAGGATATGATTGATTTGTTTGAATAATTTTGAGGCCTGACAGGGAAGTGAAACTCATTAAGTTGAGGATAGAGTGGCAGGTAGCTCCTTTGGCTGATAGGGGAACTAGCTTGATGGGAGACTTTCCTACTGAGTTAGGGGCATATCCAGCAACAGCAGGGGAGCTGGTGGTTAAACTTTTTCAGGACCTTCTTGTTTCAGATGTCTAGGCAGCACATAATATTGAATGTTAATTTTAGGCCTTAAAACACAAACCTTCCCACAAAGAAAACCATTGGCCCAGATAGTGAATTCTACCAAATTTATATACACCAAACGTATATAAACTCTTTCAGAAAATAAAGGTGGAAGAAATACTTTCTGTCATGGATTGAACTGTGTCCCCAAAAAATATGTGTCAACTTGGCTAGGCCATGATTTCCAGTATTGTATGCTTGTCCTCCATTTTGTGACCTGATGTAATTATCCTCCATTTTATGATGTGTTATAAATCCTGACCTCTAAGTGTTAATGAGGCAGGATTAGGTTATGTTAATGAGGATTAGATTATGTTTGTTATGTTAATGAGGCAGGATTAGGGTGGGTCACAGCCCTGATCCAATGTAAGGGGAGTTCCCCTGGAGTGTGGCCTTCATCACTTTTTATCTTACAAGAGATAAAAGGAGAGAGAAGGAAGCAGAGAGGGGGAACCTGACTACCACCAAGAAAGAAGAGCCAGGAGTGGAGTGTGTCCTTCGGACCTGGGTCCCTATGCTGAGAACCTCCTAGACCAAGGGGAAGATTGATGCCAAGACACATGTAGATCTCCAAGGAATGCCAGGCCCACAGATGTTGAAAGGAGAAAGGACCTTCACCCAGTTTTGACAGAGGGAGAAACACTTCCTCTAGAGCTGGCACCCGTAATTTGGACCTCTAGCCTCCTAAACTGTGAGTGAATAAATTTCTATCTGTTAAAGTCAAGAAAAAAAAAAAAAAGAATATGTGGTTAATTGCCTCCATGAACAACTGCCTCCTTTGCCATGAGACCAAAAGAACTGGATGGTGCCTGGCTACCATTACTGAACATTTTGATCAGAGATTGTATAGAAGAATCCTGATCAAAAGGGGGAAAATGCAGAACAGAATTTCAAATTCTCATAGACTCCAGACTTCCTGGAGCAATGAAGTTTGGATAAACCCCTGAGATAATTTTTAAACCTTAAACCAATAATATTCCCTGAAGTCTTTTTTAAACCAAACAATAGTTTAACTTAACTAGTGAAAAATGTCTGCCTTGAGCATTATGGAGCCCTGATGGTGTAGTGGTTAAGAGCTACAGCTGCTAACTAAAGGTTGGCAGTTCGAATCCACCAGCTGCTCCTTGGAAACCCTATGGGGCAGTTCTACTCTGTCCTATAGGGTCGCTATCGACTTGATGGCAACAGGTTTGGGTTTTTTTTTTTTGTGTGTGTGTGTGTGTGTGTGTGTGTGTGAGCATTATGCTCTTTTAAGAACTACCTATATGGGATCAAAGTGACAACAGCAACTCGAAAGATTAGATAGGAACCTCAGGGGGCAGTGAATTTATGTCAGTGGGGGAGGAACGACTCAGAAATGGAGAGTGAGAACGGTTGCACAACTCAGAGAATGTAATCAATGTTACTAAATGGTACATGTAGAAACTGTTGAATTGATGTATATTTTGCTGTTTATATACTCAACAACAAAATAAATAAAATCTTTAAAACTGTTTTTGAAAAAAAAGCTATTTTTCTTTAACTCCTAGAACACATTTATGATAGCTACTTTAAAGTCCTAGTTTTCTAATTTCAACATCTGGCTCATATCAAAGTCTATTTCTATTGATACCTTTTATTTTTATGAGTAACATTTTCCTCATTCTTTGCATGTCTAGTAAGTTTTTATTGTAAGTTAGATATTGTGGGTGATGCATTGTAAAGAGTATGGATTATGTCTGTAAGCCAGTGTTTTACAAAGTCTCAACCTACACATGTGCAAGCCAGTTCTAGACTAAAATACCCACAGGGATCCTCCACATAGACTTATGGGACTCCCCCTCTGCATAACTCCCTCCTTTCTAGTATCCTACTTGACAATTTCCATTTGCTTCAGCAGCTCCAAACTCCAATCTCCCTCCCCAGCTTGGTTGGACAGCTGGGCTCTACTTGGGTTCCACCCTCCTGTGCTGCAGTAGGAAATTGTCACTAGGCAGAGAGCTGGGGTGAACATAGGACTCATTTTATATGTTTTCCTTCTCTCAGGGATTGCAGTCCTGCACTACCTATGGTCCAGTGCCTGAAAACAGTTATGTCATATATTTTTACCAATTTTGTAGTTGTTTTTGAGGCAAGACAATTCTAGTGCATGTAACTCAGTTATGGCTAGAAGCAAAATTTCTCTTCTAAATTCTTGATTTGAATTAGCTCATTTAATCCTCACAACAGCTCTGTATTTTCAATGACAAGAATAAGGAGGCAAAAAAAAAAAAAAAAGATTACATAACTTGCCCAAGAATACACATCTTATAAATGGTACAGCCATATTTTGAATCTAGGTCGCTATAATGGATCAAATTGTGTTCCCCCAAAATGTATGTTGGAATCCCAATGTCATGGATTGAATTGTGTCCCCTCCAAATAACTGTCAACTTGGCTAGGTCATGATTCCCAGTATTGTACAATTGTCTACCATTTTATCATCTGATGTGATTTCCCTATGTGTTGTAAATGCTATCACTATGATGTAATAAGATGGATTAACTGCAGTTATACTGATGAGGTCTATAAGATTAGGTAGTCTCTTAAGCCAATCTCTTTTGAGATATAAAAGAGAAGGGAGCAGAGAGACATATGGACCTCATACCACTAAGAAAGCAGTGCCAGGATCAAAGCATGTCCTTTGGACCCAAGTTTCCTGCGCAGAGAAGCTCCTAGTCTGGGGGAAGACTGATGATGACGAGGACCTTCCTCTAGAGCCTACAGAGAAATAAAAGCCTTCCCCGGAAGCTGACACCCTGAATTTGGACTTGGAGCCTACTAGACTGTGAGACAATAAATTTCTCTTTGTTAAAGCCATCCACTTGTGGTATTTCTGTTATAGCAGCACTAGATGACTAAGACACCTAAAGTACAATTAAAAAATATATGTATATATATGTGTGTGTATATCTATGTGTTGGAATCCTAATTCCTATACCTGTTTGGAAATAGAGATTTCCTTGTATGTTAATGAGTCCATACCAATACAAGGTATGTTCTAAACCTAATCACTTCTGTGTTATAAAAAGAGCAAATCAGACACAGAGACGAGCACATACTAGGAAAGACAAATGCCATATGAGGATCGCCAAGAATAAAAGAACTCCCAGGGTGATCGGCAAGGAAAGAGTCAACACAACCAAGACACTGATTTGGACTTTTAGCCTCCAGAACTGTGAGCAGGGGCCTACCTATGGAAAGCAGCACCTAGGGCAATTAGTGTTAAATTGCTGAATTCTCTCACAGCTGGCAATGGAAACTGTGATGGCCAATAGAAACTGCTCATTGGCACCCTGCCTCAAGTGGCGCCCAGGGCATGTGCCCTACCTGCTATACCTTGGTTGTGCCTCTGACTGTGAGATAATAAATTTCTGTTCTTTAGAGCCAGCCACTTGTGGTGTTTGTGTTACAGCAGCACTAAGTAACTAAGACAGCAGTGTAGCTCCAGAGTTCATGCTCTTAACCATTACTCAAACAGTCTTACATAATAGGTGCTCATTGAATACCTTTTTTGCCCATTTACCTTCTGTTCTACCTGCCCAGGAACATCTCCAGCTTAAATCAACCCAACTGCTAAGCATGCTGGAGAAAATCTCACTTCTGGGCAGACTGAGTTCCTACCAAGTTATCTGAGACTTCAACAATACCCAACGATTACGTTTCCCTAGTCATTGCCTTCCGTTTGCCAGAGTGTCTACTTAATACCTTTTCTTCACTCCTAAATCTCAAACACCTGCACCTCCCTACTCATTATTTGCAGGCAAAATACAGTTTTCAGCTGTGAACTCTCAGTTTCCTACCCACTGTCATGTATTTGACTTGTATTGGTGCTCATCCTTCCCTTCCCTTCTTCATTTCGTGTTTCGCTCCTTACCTAAGGCTCGTCCACTTTTAACTACTGCGCTGGCTTTCTTCCTTTTCACAGCCAAGCTTTAGGAAGAGTTGTTTGCATTCTCTGTCTGCATTTCCTCATCTCATCTCCCTCTCATCTCTAAGTCACTCCATCGCTGTGATCTGGCTTCTGTACTCATTACTTCATTAATTTATTAATGTCAGCTTTTATCTTTATTAATTTCATCATTATGCTCCTTATAATGTGTTTAGTATTCTTTTTCTTACTTCTTGATTTGGATGCTTAATTCATTTAATATTTTTTTCAGTTTATTAATATAAATATTTAAGATCATAAATTTTCCTTTGTGTTATTTCCATCCCATTGATTCTTATTTATAGCATTTTTTTAATAGATATTTTTCAGTTTCTGTTCTGGTTTCCTCTTGGACCAAATAGTGTTTTAAATAAAAAATTTACATTTCGGGGTGGTAGAGACTTTTGATTTCTGGTTTGGTTATTAATCCTATTTTATTGCATTTTGATCAGATATGTTATTGTGTATTACTTCTACTTTTTGGCATTTAAAAAGTTTCTCTGTGGCTTTATGTACAGTTAACTTTTGTGAATATTCCATGAGTAACTTGAAAAAGAAAGTATATTTTCTGTTTTCAGATTACAGAGTTCAATATGTAAATTAACTGAATTTGTCTTATTAATTACTTTTTTTTACTTCTTTCTATACCGTTATTTAAGAAAACATGAGCAGAGGAAACCTGTGCCCTTTCTCTGGGTATGGCCTGGAAACTGTCAAGACTCCAGACTTGTCTCCAGTCTCAACAAGGTGCCAGAGCAGAAGAAATGTTATGATAGCTGTGTCACAGCCCAGAGCAGAGTCCCTGGGTGGTGCAAACAGTTAAGCACTCAGCTGTTCAACAAAGGTTGGTGGTTGGAGTCCACCCAGAGGTGCCTCAGAAGAAAGGCCTGGCAATCTACTTCCAAAAAATCAGTTATTGAAAGCCCTAGGGAACACTGTTCTACTCTAACACACATGGGGCCACCATGATTTGGAATCAACTTGACAGGAACTGGTACTGGTATAGTCCAGAGCAGAATGAGGAGTGGGAGAATGATTTCTCTTGCTTTTAGAAGAGAAATAGAGGTAGGAGAGAAAGAGAGGGAGAGATGGATGTTGGGTAAAGGGGATGTTGCACCCTTTGTTAATCAATGCCCTGTGGCCAGACTATGCAATGTAATCTTGGTAGGTGCCAGTAACACGGGCAAATGTCTGCCCTATGTCATTCACCCAGTAAGTTTCCCACCCCTAACCCTGGTAAAGGGAGACTCTAAGTCACTGAGATTTAATTCTACTACCCATCTGAATGGAGACTTGAAGAAGAAATTCTGTTCCGTTGTAGAACAAATATTTCTTGCATACCCATCCCACAACATCTGTAGCTCCAGCTTGGATCTCCGTCAGTTCTAGCCCTGGATCTCCAACTAGACTTTTCTGGTTGGAAGCCTCAAGCTCAGCATGCTCAAAACTAAACTCATCACTTTCTATGGCCTCATCCTCCTCATGCCTCGACTAAAACCTGTTCTTCCTGTGTTCCCTATTTAATTAAGTTTTACCAACATCCACTCAGTTGCATAGGGCAGAAACGAGGGTGTTGAGTTGTTGGTGGTTGTTCAGAAAACACTGAAGATTAAGGCATCTGTTCATCTTATTATCGCTCATACATACTAGGGGTTCAGAGAAGATTTAGTTTAAAAATTAAGTATGACACTTAAATAATTTGAAAACCCACTGTAGAAGGAAATGCAATACAGTGAAGCAGAAGAGACTCAAAGCCCTTCCGACAAGTCAAAGCCATAGAAAACCCTGGGGGATGGGCTAGGATAGGAGGCTGTTGTCTGTTCCTGAGGAGGGAGGTAGAGTAGTGGACAGGAGGAGGTGGTTGTGACAGAGGTGAATGACCAGGAGGAGGGTTCAGGAAACTTCCTTCATTGGCTATGTTTGTCCAGGTGTTTGGGGGCAGGTGGGGTAGAGGGTAATGACCAAGTCTGAGCTCAGTTAAGAAGGGCCTACGGGATCAGATTGCTTGCTCCTTTCCTGGACAAAGCCCACTGCTCTCCATGGCTATCTGGGAATCCACAACGTCTGATGTCTACCAGGTGAATTTTGAGCCCACAGCCTACCTGGACTACTTCAAGTTTGTTCAGAATACCCTGAGCGAAGAGTTCTTCCAGTTCCTGCTGAAACACTACAATTGCACTTTTAAATCAGGTACTGGCCGCTTTCTGCCCTGAGGCAGACATTGGGCAGGGGTAAGGACAGTGGCCGAGCAACTTGTAAATCTGGTGCTGGTTCTCCTTTAACCCCAGGGGAGGTTTTTAGGGGGAAGGGGAATAGCTATGCGACTTTTAAATAAGGTGTTGGTATCCTGCATCCCTGAATGAGGTTCAGGGTGGGTGGAGGGAGGCTGGTCGTGCAACTGACAGGAACTTTGGACCTTTAGAGGGTGTGTAACTGCCCTACAAGAACATTTTAGTTATGCCTGATGTATGGTACATGGCGGCATGCCCTCAAGGGCTCTGAGGTCAAGACTAAAGTGAGACGTCTGAGTTCCATTGTTATTTCTGCCCCACACGAAGTCTAAGAGCTGTGTCTTTGATGGTCCTGTGTGGGCGTATTTTTCCCTATTCCTGGCAAAAGAAGCTACAAGGGCACCAGGAGGTGGAGGAAGCCTAGATCCAAATCCAGGTGGCCTTCACTATTCTGTCAGGTTGTCCCTGGGGCCCATGAAAACATGGAGGGAGTAGTGGATCTCAGATTTGCCCCCAGTGGAAGAATGGTGCTAGGCAGGCTGAATCATTAAACTCAAACTGTGAGTATCTTTTTGTGATTCTCATATGAGAAAAAACATAATCCAATAGATAGAATTGTCACAGTTAAAAATTTTCTGCCATAAAATTTTCTTATATTTTTGATGCCTGCCTCAGTTTATCTGCCCTTGCACCTTATGAGTAAAAGAAATGAATAGGGAGCAAATGAAAATAGCAGCAGAATCCAGGAAGAGAGGATCATGCTAAGTCCAATAGCCTGTTTTTTTTTTTCCTGGATCTGAGTGCCTGTGGCTCTGATTTTATATTGCATATGTATATGACTACAGTGGCATATCTCCTGCCTGTAAAATTGTTCATAATTTGTGTATTTGAATTAAAAAGGTGTTCTACAAAAGGACCAACATTTCCAGGTGCTCTGCCATCTGAAGACATTTAAGAACCGCAGTTATAACTCATGGATCAGATAGTGAGAGCTTCCAGGTCAGGCAGATGGACCCAGGCGAGACATGCCTCTCACAGTACAATAGGGTAAATGCTGGGCCAGAGGAGGAAATATAACAGGACCTCTGGGTCCAGCTAGTTTTCTGTCCTTGTTGCCTTGTTGTTTATCTGGGAAGACCCTCGTTGTTGTTGGCTGCCGTTGAGTTGGTCCCCTACTCATGGCAACCCCATGCATAATAGGATCAACCACTGTGATCCATAAGGTTTTCATTGGCTGATTGTCAGAAGTAGATCTACAGGCCTTTCTTCCCAGCCTGGCTTAGTCTGGAAGCTCTGTTGGAACCTGTTCAGCATCATAGCATCATGCAAGCTCCCACTGACAGACAGGTGGTGGCTGTGTTTGAGGTGCATTGGCTGGAAATTGAACCCAGGTCTCCCACATGGAAGGTGAGAATTCTACCACTGAACCACAACTCCCCTCTTGGAAGCCCCTTGCCAAGATCCAAAAGGTGCTGATATTTTGTGTCCACCCAGGCTCTCCCTGGCTGGAGGGAAGGCAAGATAGAGAGGGAACCAGGGGCACTTCTTTTAGTCCCCACAGTGCCAAGCATAGTTCTGGGAATATAGTGGGCGCTCAATAAATGTTTGCTGATTGGTATTTGGAGTGTTATAGATAGCCTTATTGGGGCCATAGGGCATGTCAGCTAAAAGTGCCTGGAATAGGGAAGCCAGTGTCTTCCGGAATATGACCAGATTTCTCTTAACAATTATTAGTGGAAAATTGACACTGAAATAACAAAGCTGAAGACATTTAAGAACCCCCTTCCTCCATAAGCTCTCTTGCTCCTAACACTCCCCTCCCCCCAAAACCATATATGCACAGTGCCAGAGACTGTGTTAAATGGTGCTTAAGGCTGTCGATGCAGACAAAATCCCTAATCTTAGAACTTCTTCTTAGTTATCGTTGAGTTCATTCATAACAACCGCATGTGTGTAGAGTAGGACTGCTCTATAGCGTTTTCAAGTCTGTGACCTTCAGAAGCAGATCGCCAGGGCTGTCTCCTGAGGCACCTCTGGGTGGGTTCCAACTGCAAGACTTTTGGCTAGTAGTTGAGTGTTCAACCGTTTGCACCACCCAGGGACTCTAATCTTAGAGCTTATATCCCCAAATAGTTGACTTCCTAGAGCCCAAACAAGCAAACCAAAAAC
>NW_004444030.1:10581333-10583143 GCF_000243295.1 Trichechus manatus latirostris
GAAGAAAAGCCTGGTGATTTACTTCCAAAAACTTAGCCATTGAAAACCCTGTAGAGCATAGTTCTACTCTGACACACATGAGGTCACCATAAATCACAATTGACTTGATGGCAACTGGTTACTTAGGACAAATGGTTGGAGTTGTGTTTAGATCTTTATTCCTTTTGCTTAGAACTATGACTTTCTGAAAATACAGAAGAGCTGGAAAGAGTAACTCTTTAAATGCTATTACTCACTTACACGTCAGTATGATTTAGTCTCCTAACCTGAGAACAGGTTTAGGTAAGAAGAGAATGTGTGGCAACGTGGAGGCTGAGCCAAGTGGGCAGGGACACTGGTGTGGAAAGGTAATGGAGAGACTGGAGGTTCTATGGAAAGTCTACTATACCACTGTGAAGTTTTGCTCAGCTGATTCCAGGCCAAGTTCTGATTTCTCTTTGAACTTGCCTGAGTGTTTTTAAGCCTCAAACTGGGCAGAGAGAGTACAGGTGAGCTGCCAAGAACACCTTGCTAGGAGAGAGCCTGCCATGGGAAGAGCATTGACCGGGGGCTCTGAGGGTCCTCCTGGCTTTGTCAATAGCCAGCTCATGACCACATCTCTCTCTTGGACTCAGTTCCTTCATCTGTAAAATAAACCAGTTGTCATTGACTCCAACTCACGGTGACCCCATGAGTGTCATAGTAGAACTGTGCTCCACTGGGTTTTCAGTGGCTGATTTTTCAGAAGTAGATTTCCAGGCCTTTCTTCAGAGGTACTTCTGGGTGGACTTGAACCGCAAACCTTGCAGTTAGCAGTCGAGTATGTTAACCATTTGCACCAACCAGGGACTCCATCTGTAAAATAGGGGGCCTGGTATTCCGGGAGTCAGTGTATGAGAGGCAGAGAATGGCTATATGTGTCCCACACAGTGAGGTGACCCAGCTGGCCAGTCTTTCCTCTTCCCTCCACTCCAGAAGCAAGTGGGCTGAGAAGGAGGAATAGTTAAGGCGAGCGGTCTGCCAGATGCTCAAATGTGACTTACATTTGGAAAGAATGGTCTCTGGAGCCAGCAGCCCTGCCCCTGGCCGACTGCCTCATTTCCTCCCTGTGCCTCGAGGCTGCCTGCCCCGCCCTGGTGGCCTGCCAGGGTGCCCTTCACCACCTCCTTACCCTGCTCCAGTCCAGAGGCCATATGGGGCTGAGTGGGAGCTCTGAGTCCAGCTTCTACATGGTGAGGGACAAGAGGTTCTCCACACTGCCCCTGGATGAGGCCCTGCAGGAGACAGGCTTCACGGTTGAGAAGCTAGAAAAGCCTCAGTAGGCAGCTGAGACCCACTTTGATGAAAGCTCAGGCTACCCGGGGATGTTCTTCCTTGTGGCCTGCAGAGGGGACTAATAATAGTGCAATAGGCTCCAAAGGAGCCTGGAGCTTGGAGGGGCAGTGTTTCCATCGGTCATTCTGCCACCTCATTTGCTTTCCCTTTCATTTAGTCAATTTTATTTAGAACCATTACCAGCAAATGCTTTTAGAGTCTTAGTCTACATGATTGTCAGGTAGATAGGAGGCATTTATCACAAACACACACACACACACACACAGACAAACACATTGCCATTGAGTTGATTCCAACTCATGGCAACCCCATGTGTTACAGAGTAGAACTCTTCCAAGGGTTTCCTTGTCAGCAATCTTTAGGGAAGCAGATGTCTAGGGTGCGGCTGGGTAGGTTTGAACTACCAACCTTTTTTGCACCACCACAGGGACCTACATCACAAATACAGAGGTTTATAATATACTCCACCAATGGCTCAGGGTTTGGGAAAAAGAAT
>NW_004444030.1:10584391-10589081 GCF_000243295.1 Trichechus manatus latirostris
GACACGGGTAGTAGAATGTGGGTCAGATCTAGCCATGGACCTTCACATGGGTGACTGCTGAGCTTGACTTCCAGGGGCTGGGATCGAATCATGAGTTAGCTACCAGGAGAAGCTTGCAGCAGATGGAAGCAGAGGCAGAGTGTTAACACTCCATCCAAGGAGAGTTCCAAGTGCACACTGGAGCATACTGCCAGAAAGCTAGGATGGTGTGGGAAAGCATGAGGCAAACACCAAAGTGGGGCAGGTACATGGGAAGGGTGTCCAGGGTGGATGCTCTGGGCAGGACTGGTTGCCTAGTGCTCCACCTTTCTGCATGATGTGTGGGTGGGCCAGCCTAGGCCAGCCGGAGTTAGTGTGTGCATTCCTGGGGTAGGTTCTTCGGAGGTCCTGGTGTTAAGTACATGGGCAGACACACTGTGGAGCTGTTGGCTCCTTTACACTATATTCAAGTGACCACATACCCCTTGTGGGCCGACTATGAGCTGGCATTGTGTTTGGCCCTATGGGAGATAGGGAGATAGAGATATGTGCAAGGCAAGTCGAGTGACAGGGAAGGGTTTACAGTTCACACAAATAACAAATAGCACACTTTATTAAGTTCCCATTGAGTAGAAATGGGACTCCAATACAAGGCAGAATTTGCTTGGGAGAAGGAAGATGGAAGAGACGCACAAAAGAAGGGAGGATTAGGCCCTGTTAGGAAACTAGAGGAGGCTTCATGGAGGAGGTGGCAGCCAAGATGAGTCTTAAAAGAGAATGATGGCTGGAGAGGCGTTCTTGCGGGAGGAAACGATGCTGCTAAACACATGGCCTTAGGCAGAAACTGGGTGGATTCAGTGAATGATGTGTTTTGTTGGGCTAGAGAATGGGCTCTGTATGAGAGAGAAGAGGGGAACAAGGCTAGGAAGGTGGCTCGAATACTGGGCTCCAGGTTGAGAATAGAACCTGGGTCTCCGCATGGAAGGTGAGCACTCTACTACTGAATCACCACTGCCCCCAAGAAGGAAATAAGCCAGACAATACAATGGAGAGGGGCGGAAGCGGGTGAGAGGAGGGCTACTTACAAGTGCCTGGGACGGACAGACCTAGGCAGGGGACCCTGTACAGCCAGACAATGGTAGGAGAATGTGGAGCACTTGGGGAGAGGGGCCCAGCCAACATCTCCTTCTCTTTGTAACAGAGCTCTCCCAAAGTTGAGGAAAGAATGACTCTGGAAGCAGAATCTACAGGCAGTCATGAGCTGCCTTCCTCCTCCTTCCATACTCAGTATGAGAGCCTCCAGGAAGAATCTGTCTGCATGTGTGGGTGTGCCCTTTGGGATAAGGGGGCACAGGTACTGCAGGATAGCTTTCCAGGGACCAGTCCTGGACCTGATTTAGATTAAATATGGTACTGTGCTTTGAGCAACCTCTGAAAGTCGACAGCGTCCCTTGTCCTTCATTCTCTGGACACAAGAGGGCAGCCAAGTCTCAAGTTTGGCAGGCTGCAGGGCCACCCTGGGCAGGCAGAGCCTCCTTTCTCCTCCTCCCTAGCTTGTCCATGGCCTGCTTGCTAGTCTCCAGTCTGCTCTCCTGTTTTCTCTGACCCTGACCTCTGAAAGGGGAGATCAGGAAGAGGAGGGCCATCACCAGCACAGAGCACCCTGACCTTCATTCAACCACATATAATATGTACCCCCACCCCCTTCCAAAAACAACACACAAAAAGATAACAGAAGGCGAGGTCCAGCTCTGCTGGCTTCCAGGATAGAGATGTGGTTCATAAGTAGCCTGGATGACAGACCAAGGCAGAGGTCTCTGGAGTAGAATTCTTCTGGACCTTCTCTGCTGAAGTGAAAACCTCCTCAAAACCTCTGCAGCTGGGGCAGGAGGGCCAAGTGCAGTGGATGGGGCTAGTTAGCCCATCAAGTCCATTTAATAGCTATTAAGTCCAATACGTGTGTTAGGCACTGTGCAAGTGCTAGGAATACAAAGATAACTCAGGTTGAGGCTCTACCAAAAAGTTCACCATCTGGTGGGTGAGATGGCCATTGTTATATAGTGTGCCAAGTTCAGTGACAGAGAGATGTGCAGGGCATTGGGGAGCACAGAGAGGTGCTTGTAACCTGGCCTTGGGGGTGAGGTGAAAGGGAAGTCAGAGAAGCCTTCTGGAGGTAATGCCCAAGCTAAGCCTTAAGGACAAGAGAAACTTAGCCATGCAAAGGTAGGGAGGGCTTTTCAGGCAAGGGAACAGACAGTGGGATCAAGTCTGATAGTTAAGAACCAGCCTGGGAGAGGGACTAAAAGAGGTTCGAGTTCATCGGAGAAAGTTTCAGCTGAACACTCCTTGGCATTGCAACCACGTTAACAGACTCACCAAGCCCTCCATGATGGAATCTTTCCCATCTTCCCAACCAGTTTAAAGGGCTCTCTGGGAAGAACAGGGTTGCATGTTTCCACAGGAACATTGGAGGACTGGTTTTTTTCTAGGGTAGTAGAGGTCTGTTTCTATGATGCTGGAAGCTATGGCACCATCAGGGGCACCTATGATGGACAGGCTTCATCAGAGCTTCTAGACTAAGACAGACTAGGAAGAAAGGCCCAGTGATCTACTTCTGAAAATTAACCAATGAAAATCCTATGGCTCACAGAATATTGTCTGATATAGCAGTGGAAGATGAGTCCTCTAGGTTGGAAGGTACTCAAAGTCGACATGGCTGCAACAGTGCACCTGGACATACCAATGATTGTACAGATGGAGCAGGACTGGGCAGCTGTTTTCTTCATGGTGTCATCGTAAGTTGGAGCCTACTTGACGGCAGCTAACAGCAACAACAAGGGTCTGTAGGATTAGGGGCTGAGGAAAGAATTTCTGGGTGACCCTCTACTTCCCTGTGCCTTACAAGTGAGCTCCTCACAAATTGGGGACTTATAGGGATGCTGAAAAAGGAGGGAGTAACTAAAAACTCCTGAAGCCTCATACAGAGGACATTCAAGTGTAGAACTGGAGGTTAAAATTATAAACAAATAACAAACACAGTTTCCAGAAAAAAGCCATAGGCTAAAATTTGATTAATTACATTACATAAAAATTAAAGATTCCTCATTGACCAAAGACATCATAAGCAAAGTTATCAGCTAGGCAATTTGGAAGAAATATTTGCAATGGATAAAACAGGGGACTGATAACTTGTAGAATATGTAAGTAACTACTGTAAATCAACAACAGTAGCAACAACAGCTGGAAGAATTCTAAAGGAAAAAACGAGCAAGAATATGGACGGGAAAATTATAGAAGACATCCCAAAAGTTGCAAGCATTTTTTGGCAGAGATTGTCTAACTCTTCACCAATTTCCATGTCTTCTTTTCATTGACATCCAGCTAGACTACATTTCTCAGTCCCCTTGCATCCAGGGAATGCCACAAACTATTCTGGCCCATGGAATGTGAGTGGATCAATGTACCCACTGCTTAGGCCTGGCCCCCAAACCTCCCATGCCATTCCCCAAACATTCTCCTTTCCCTCCCCTACTGTCTAGAATCCAGTGGAAGACTCTGAGGCTCTAGGAGATGGCAGAGCCGCACAATAGAAGTCTGAGCACCTGGATGATCACCCCTCCCCGTCCCCCAGCACACTGGACTGTGATGTGAACAAAAAAATAAGCATTTATTTTGTTAAGCCACTGAGATTTGGGGTTTATTACATCACTTAGTGTAAACGGTTAATGCACTCAGCTGCTAACCAAAAGATTGGAAGTTCAAGTCCACCCAGAGGCACCATGTGAGAAAGGCCTGGTGATCTACTTCTGAAAAATCAGCCATTGAAAACCCTGTGGATCACAGTTCTACTCTGACATACGTGAGGTCTCCATGTGTCAGAATCGACACAGTGGCAACTGGTTTTTAGCTTACCTAATACACATGTGCTCAAAATCAGAGAAATGCAAAATAAAAAAGTATACAACTTCACTTATTCTCATTAGACTGGTAAATATTAGTAAAATAGATAATCCCAAGAGCTAGTGGTGTTGGGGTATGATGATATAGGAATTTCCATGCATTGGTGCTGGGGATATGGACTGGAATAGCCTTGCAGAGTGCAATCTGGCAATTCCTACGCAAATTAAGTACATAGATAACTTATGACCCAGCCATTCTACTCCTGAGAATATAGCCCTAGAATCTCACACAGGTCTATATGGAGGAGACATTGATGTCCACTGAAACGTGGTATTGGGGAGTTGGAGACAATCTGGATGTCTATCACTGGGGGAGTGGGTAAATAAGTAAGGGTATGCAAATCATGAGAGTTATGCAGTGGTTAGAAGTAATGGACCACATGCACACATAGCAACCTGGAGGGGTCTTAAAAGCGTAGTAAAAATTACCGTATTTTTTTTTGTGTGTGTGGTTGTATTTTTTTATTTTTTATTTATTTTTTATTGTACTTCAGGTGAAGGCTTACAGAACAAATAGTTTCTCATGCAATAGAAGTACACATATTGTTTTATAACATTGGTTAACAACCCCACAACATATCAACCCTCTAACCTCTCAACCTCTTTTTCTTTTTGGTGAAAATACACATAGCCAAAGATATACCATTTCAAAAATTTCTACATGCACAGTTCAGTGACATTGACTGCGTTCTTCCAATTGTGCTGTTATTCTCACTTAAGATGAAGGCTTACAGAACAAAATAGTTTCTCAT
>NW_004444030.1:10606442-10611188 GCF_000243295.1 Trichechus manatus latirostris
CCATTTTGCCAGAACCTCAAATTACTGTATTTTTATGCAAATAACACACATCTTCTATGTTTGTTTTCCAGCCACGCCCTTCCCTCCCAAGGTATTTTTGTAAGTGCTGCTATGCCAATTTTTTTTTCCTTTTTAACATGTTCATAGTGGCGCTTACAAAAATACTTTGCAGGGGGAGGGTGCGGTTGGCAAACAAACATAAAAGGCGCATGTTATTTGTGTGAAAATATCATATGTAAATAAAAATGTATATAAACACAAGTGGCCATTCAATGTACAAGGATGTGTCTCTATTCTTCTGGAGCAACAGAGGAAGAAAGAGAGTTAGGAGAGTCAGGAATAGGAGGAGAAAATGGAATACTTGGCTGATTGCTTCCATGAAAAACTGTCTCCTTAGCCATGAGACCAGAAGAACTGGATGGTGCCCAGCTACCATTCCTGAACATTCTGATCAAAGATTCTATAGAAGAATTCTGATCAAAAGGGGGAAAATACAGAAGAGACTTTCAAATTCTCATGGAATCCAGACTTTCTGGAGCCATTGAGGCTGGATGGACCCCTGAAACTATTGTTTTGAGATAATCTTTAAACCTTAAAACAAAAATATTCCCTGAAGTCTTCTTTAAACCAAACAATAGTTTTGCTTAACTAGTAAAGAATGTCTGCCTTGAGCACTGTGCTCTTTTAAAAACTATCTATATAGGATCAAATCGACAACAGTAATTTGGAAAGGTTAGACAGGAAACTTAGGGGGCAGTGATTTTTTGTTAATGGGCGAGGAAAAACTCAGAAAAGGAAGATGAGAATGGTTGCACAATTCAAAGGATGTAATCAATGCCCCTGAATTGTACATGTTGAAATTGTTGAATTGGTGTATGTTCTGCTGTGTATAGTCTCAGCAACATCAACAAAAATAAAATAAATATAGGTATGTATGTGTATAAAACAACAGTACAAATTTTATAAAAATACAGAGAATGAATATACATTAAACACCTTAGAATGCTTGCCTATGGGGGGAATGAGGGAGCAAAATGGGAAGAAAAAAAGGAAAGACAAGTGAATGGATGAATTCACTTCCACTGTACAGATTCTTAGTTCATTTCAAATGGTTTCTGAAAAGAGATTAAACACAGACAATAACAGATTTTTACTTCTGAGGCTTGGTTTTCTTTACAGAATCTGATTTCTATCAGGTTATTCATGTATCCTCAATTTTTTTAAAAGCCTATGTTCAGCTTGCACTGCTCTTTTTCCAGTTTAGTAAGCATTCTTTTTTACTCATGTGACTCCATGCTTTTTCAAGAACAAAACCAAAAATAAGTAAATAAATAGAAAAGAAACAGAATTACAAGATTCCTCCTTAGTCCAAACATCTTTTACTCGGAACATAAAACTAATTGCTTTATACATATGTAATAAATGGAGGAAGAAAAGAGTGGAGGAGATTACACTTATATTCATATAACATTATTAGTGACAGAACATACGTCCTAGATGTGTATTATACCATTACAATAATTAATTGTTGTTGTTGTTAGCTACTGTCGAGTTGGCCCCCAACTTACGGCCACCCATGCACAACAGAATGAAATACTACCCAGTCTGCATCATCCCCATGATATGTTGTGAATCTGAATGTTATGATCAGTAGAGTTTTCATTGGCTGTTTTCAGAAGTAGATCGCCGGGCCTTTCTTTATAGTCTTAGCCTGGAGTCTCCATTGAAACCTGTTCACAATATAGCAACACTCAACCTACCACTGACAGACAGGTGGTGGCTGCACTTGAGGTGCATTGGCTGGGAAGTGAACATGGGTCTTCCGGATGGAAGGTGAGAATTCTACCACTGAACCACAAATGCCCCCACAGTAATTAATAGGAAGCAAAAAAAGATCAATGGAACAGAGAAGACAGCCCTAAATCAGATCCCAGTAAATATTGCAAGTAAGTGTATGGCAAGAGAGCATTACATCAAGGAGGAAAGAAAGAAAAGCAATGTAATATAAATAGCAGAGAAGATGCTCAAGTTCTCAGCTTTTACCAGGTGAGTGTTGTGGAAGCTCCATCCCATTTTTCAGCCTCACTGAGCTTTGGCATTACATCTGCCAGGCACACTCTGTAATCTCCAGCAAGCTGGCCACCTGATATGGCAAAGCTGCTGGTACCCCGCTCTGCCAAAGACCCCTGCACCATGGCCACCATCTCCATGCAGCTCAGGAACCATGAAATGGGGATGGGTTGAGGCCGGATAACTCTTGGGTGGATTGTGGAAACCGGCTCTGGCTGAGGCTCAAGAATCTCTTTTTCTTTGAAGTAGCCTTCAACCACCCCCAGTTCCAATACCTCCTTTCTCCCCTCATTCTTCTTCCTTTAGCCAAGCAGGTCACAACCTCATACCCTTCCTCTCTCTCCCCTCCTTGTCATCCTTCTCAATGTTTTCTGCAACCTGAGCAACAGATCAGCGGTCAGTTAAAAATTTGAAAACATGTGAGTAATGATAAGTAACTTCTGGCTGAATTGATATCTATGCATCTGTGTGTTTTCAGCCTAGTGCTCTGTGAGAGTATGATCTGCATGGACCATGCAGAAGGCACCCTTTGTGAACACACAGTGCCCCACTCATGGTCTGATGGAACAGACTCCTTACTACCTCCACAGATAGCTATGACTCTTAACCAAAAGGGTGGGGAACCCGAGAGGTTGTGGATGCCAAGAAAGAGTTCCCTACCTCTCTGTAATTAAGGCTCAGATGAATCATCCCTGGCCTCATCATACATATTCATTAAAATCTAAAGTAGGCCCTGGGTGGGCCACATCAGATTTGACGATTTATCGTTTTGGTTGTGATTTTTTTATTTATTATTAATTGCCAAGCACGTGAAGTGTTCCCCAATTGTTGGTTCCTCTGACTCCTTGAGTTGCTTAATTTGACTCTGGCTTGGAATCCTGAACTGGGGGCCAGCACTTGGGTGAGGTATGGTTTGAGCAGAGAACCTGGAAGAAGCTCAGCAGACATGCTTCTCTGCAACAGAAGGGAAGGCCTCCCGCTTTATGTGATTTGATATTGACTGTTGTCTCCGAGCCATCAATAAGATATTATATTTATTTATTTTATGTTTGCTTACTGTGTCCTAGCTTCTTGTTTTGTTTTGTTTTGATATGCCCAAATAGGCTTCTCAAGTGAGCTAGTTTGATTATTGGTGCCTTTGAAGCTCTAACGTCCTGTCAATAGGTGGTTAGATCTGTTACTAAGTATGTCAGCCCAAGAGTCCATTTACTTTTCTTGTATGGATTCAGCTCAGGTGTCCAGATAGTCAGGTCACCAAGTGTGTAGCACAGGCTCTCACCTACAGTCCTGAATGGGCAAGGGTGATTGGAGTAGGCACAGGTATCTGGCTGCAGTAGGGGCTCACACGCTGAACAAGGCAGGGGGCTGATGGCTTCCCCTGAGTGTCTGGGAAGAAAATGTCCCTGTTCCCTAGAATGCATAGGTGGGTGGGTTTTTCAGCCAGACTATGGGCACCCAGTGCTGTTGGCTGTAAGGACTGGGAGGCATCACTTATTCTTGGACCCCTGTTGCAGGTGGCTAGGTGGAGTGGGTGGTCACCAGTCCTCAGGCCTCTGAAGGGGTGAGGACCCTGCTTAATGGGCAGAGCAATGTCAAATGTCGTGAACCTACCATTCCACCATATAGCTGATACAGTCAAGTTAGGCTTCAGGTATATACCCTGTTGTACTGTGCTAATGAGGGCCTACACTGTTGAAATGGGCCCACATAGGTCTATTCAGGGGTGAAAGGCGTTCAAAGTCCATGGACCCCTTATGCCTGTGCCTAGGCAAAGGCGCTGTCCCTACCCTGAGTTCCCAGCTTAGGGGAGCTGGCAGATTATTTTTCTCTGTTTGTTAATTTGTTCCCTCTCCAAGGCTGGGAGGCTCAGGGCACGTGCTGGGTCCTACTTCTGACCCAGGGGAAGCGGCAATCACTGAAGCCGGCTGGGACAGATGCAGAGTGGGAGGGAGCAGGTAAATGGGAGAGAGGTTTTTTCCAAATGGGGTGTTTATTGATCCATGCCATAGGTTAGACACATGTACTTATCTTTTGCCAACTGAGCACCGCTTTTCACTGGTTCTGGAGACTTGAGTAAACTCCCCACTGCTTGGTCTCTCCTGATGTGGGAAATATCTCCCGAATGCCACCGCTTGCCTCACCACGCAAGCCAGCCTACTCAGCTTTCAGGGTGCCAGTTTCCACCGGACCAGCTCTGGCAACTCCTTGCTGCTTCTGAACCATCTCTCCCTCCCCTGGCCATGCAGTCCAATTCCTCAACTTTGCCTTTGATGTTCAGGTCTCCTAGATTGTCATATATAATCAATTCGCTTGTTTTCTCAGGCCTTTGTTATAAGAGGGACCACTGGAAGCATCTCACTATTCCTCCGTCTTGGCCCTGCCTCTTCTATACCTCCAGAAAGTCTGGATGAACAAAAGTTCTTGATTGTAATGTACTCAGATTTTTAAATATTTTCAATTATGATTCGTATTTTTTGTGTCTTGTTTAAAAAATCCTTCCCTACCCCCAAGGTCAAGGCGATATTCTTCTATATTACCTTCTAAATATTTAGAGTTCTGCACTTGACATACAGTTTTTAAATCCACCTGAAATGATTTTTGGGTATAGTGTGAGGTAGGGTTCTAATTCCATCCCCTCCCGCCCCATCCATTACCTATTGCTGTTGACTCAGTTCC
>NW_004444030.1:10611288-10613176 GCF_000243295.1 Trichechus manatus latirostris
CCGACCTTGGGTACTTAATTATCCCAGAACTATTTATTGAAAAGTCAGTTCTTTTCTCCACTGATCTATTACCTCTGTCATATAGCAAATGTTTATAAAGATGTGGGTCTCTTTATGGGCTCTCTGCTCTGTTCCACTGGTCTATTTGTTAATCCTTGTACTAATACCACACTGTCTTAATTAATATGGCTTTATAGTAAGTATTTATATCTGGTAGAGCAAGTCCCTCCACTTTGTTTTTCTTCTTCAAGAGTAGCTACTCTTGGCCCTTTGCACTTTCATATAAATTTTAGAGCCAGTTTGTCAAGTTCCTCGAAGAAAAAGAAAAAAAAACCACCGGAATTTTAATTGGGATTTTACTGAGTCTGTAAATCAATTTGGAGAGAACTGACATCTTTACAATGTTGAGTCGTCCAATCCATGAAGTGGTATATTTCTCCATTTACTTTGGTCTTCTTTAATGTCTTTCAATAAAATTTTATGATTTTCTCCATTAATGTCTTGTACATATTTTGTTGGATTTATTCCTAGGTACTTTATATTTTTTAATGCCATTGTAGATGAAGTCTGTTTTAAATTTCATTTTATAACTGTTGCTGGTTAGGAATGAATTTAATTTCTTACATTGACTTTGTATTCAGAAACTTTGCTAAACTCCTGTATTAATTCTTGCAATTTATTTGCAGATTATTTTTCATTTTTCATGTACATCATCATTATGTTATCTACTAATAATAATAGTTTCGCTTTTTCCTTTCTAATCTTTTTATCTTTTATTTATTTTTTCTTACCTACTGTGCTGTCCAGGACCTCCAGTAGAATGTTGAATAGAATTGGTAATCAGGAGTGTGAGGTGCAGAAAGAAATCTGGCCTTTTGTTCCATATTCCTGATATTGATAAGCCTCTGGAGGCATGATGTATTTTACCATGACCAAGTAATAAGAGCCTAGAGAATTACCTGGGGGCCTGATATTGACTAAGCCTCACGAGCTATGATATAATTAATCATGGCCAAGTGGTGAGGCCAATGAAGGCTTTGGAAGACGAGACTCAGTGGAGTTTCCAGGGTGGAGAAAACGTTGGGCTCTTGGCAGGGTAAGTACATCTGCTGGAGGCATGAAATCTGTGTGGGAAGACCTCTCCCAGATCGCCCCTTTGTGTTTGTATCCTTTTTACTTCTAGATTAAAGATAGCCCTTTCTCTGTAGTTTGTGAGTCTTTTCGATGAATTGTTGGACCTAAGAAACAGAGAAGGCTAGAGTCCACCGACCTAGCCCCGGGTGAATGGGGATGAGACAGAGAAGAGACCTGTGCCTGCTGACATAGTAGCCCTGAGTGACCAGGGATGAGAGGGAGGCAAGGGCGAGCTGGTCTGAAGTGGAATGAATCATGTGGATTTCCTCCTAGCTTGCAGCTGATACCACTAGTCCTGGCCCCGGGTATCTGGGGATGAGAGAAAAGGCTGAGTGGAGCAGCTGATGTCAGGAATGCCAGGGAAGGGAAGGTGAGACTTTTAAAACAACCTCCCTGGACTGCTTCGGCACAAATTGGTGTCAGTAGAAAGTGGGATTCACTAGATAGGGCAACCCCTGATTATGCAATGAGCATTCTTGTCTCTGTTCTTATGTTGAAGGGAAAGCTTTTAATGTGTCATCATTAAGTATGATGTTTGTTTTTATACACCAGTTGCTATCAAGTCAGCTCCTACTCATGGAGACCTCATGTGCTGCAGAAGAGAAGCACGCTCCACAGGGTTTTCAATGACTGATTTTTCTGAAGTAGATCACCAGGCCTTTCTTCTGAGGCACCTCTGGGTGGACTCAAACCTGTCACCTCTTGACTAGCAGCCAAGTGCCATCTGGACCACGCAGGGACCTGTTTTTTTTTT